>NW_026250447.1:0-135620 GCF_024521635.1 Tricharina praecox | reverse complement strand
TTGAAGACATTCCTATCATACAAGGCAATACCCCAAGCGCCGGAGTCGTTGCGCCGTTATACTGTCCAAAATTCAGCTTACGTTCGCCTTTCTCAGATGCTTAGCCAAGTACCTCGTCTACCCGCCGACTGCGCGGCGGGTAACGCCAACCTCCCATTTCCATCAGCTTTTCGGTGGAAACCAACCGACAGGTTTGACCTTGTTGGCGATAGGTTTCAGTACATCGGGAGAGAGAAATACATTCAGGTCTACGACGCAGTTGAGAAAATGGGATCCGGACAAGGCCATATGAAGTGGTTGCTGCAGGGCTCCGGCACAAGTCACCTACTTGCGGCGCTTACCTGTCTGCTACAGGCACAAGGAAGGCGGGTGATTTACATCCCCGAATGCCGCATGCTGGCGGAATCGTATTTCTTGTACATGCGCGCAGCGTTGCTCTTGGCATTTGCAGACAGTCCAGCGATCCAAATGCAGGTTATACGCACCCCACCATCCCAAGGACTCGCAGCAATCTTCGGCGCACTCGCGGATAGTGGTGTGGAGTTCGTGCTCATCATCGATCAAACGAACGCCCTCGACTTGCGCGAAACTGGCAGTCTCCGAAAGGCACAAAAGGATGCGGCATTAGCTAACCTCCATAAGATCTGTAGCGTCCATGCCAACATCTGGAGTTGCAGTGGCAGCATGGAAGATTACCGAAAAGAAAGATCACGTCAAACACATCAGAGCCGCATTATTTGCCTTGATGGATATACTGATGTACGTAGCCAATCCTTGTACACGATTCTCTGACGGCTGGATCTCCGATGCACACTTACACTCCGAACTACCTAGGTTGAGATGGTCGAGTGGTGGTCAACATTTGCGGATCGGTTGCCTATAAAGGTTAGCCAAAATTACAAACGGTCTATCGAAGCTATTACAGGGAGAAATCCAATCCTCCTTCGTGTATTCCTCCAAATGGATGGAATCAAAATCGAAAGCCCCGGCAATGGCGACAACTTAGACGTGGACCCTGAAACTGAGGATGAGAATAGGATGGCTGCTGTCTTCCGAAATTACTGGGAATCAGCAGAAGTACAGAACCTGACCACCAATGTGCGTGCGTTCGCGGAAGACTTCCAGTAAGCGTGTCACAATCGGCACGACCGATGGGAACGGTAGGTTCCTCACTATTGCTTTTAAATGTGTTTAATTAACATTCGCTTTAGGTACCTTACGACGTCCTACTGTTGTCTCAATAACGGCAGGCTCACGGATGCAAGCGAAGAATACATGGATCTACGATACTTCCACAGAAAAGGTGGGAGAGGATTTGCGACACCCATGCTTGCGCGTACAACCCTTGCCAATTTCCTTCGAATGGAATCAGGTGATTGCGGGAAAGGTTTCCTGTCACATCAATGGTTTGAAGGCTTGAAGTTGGCCCGTGGAAACCCCTTTATTTTGCGTTTCTTTGTGGAGCAAATGGTGTTCAGCGCCATATCTTCCAAAGGCTGCCAGCCTGCAGGAGAAGAGTTTTACGCAGCGATTCCTGTCACAACCTTCCAAAAACATCACTAAAAATACGCAACGGAGTGCCGCAGCTGTAAATACTACCGATTGAGTGGAACTACCCTTCTGCGGTCGGCGTGCTGCTATACCGCAACGCGAAGAGGCAGAAAGCGGTTGTTGTCGCTGTCCAATTTGCGATCCGCAAGTTCCACGAGAGCGCGGAGTTTAACTTTCTCTCACGTTGGCCTTTCTAGTCTACCCACCTGACAGGCTATGATGTTGACATCAAGTTCCTCTGGATCCTGGAGAACTTAGACGACAATCCTCGAGCAACATCGATCCCGAAGTACGTCCGGCGTAGCCAACAATCAGGTGAAATACTGGTCAACCCCGGCTATACTCGAGTGTGCACAACTGTGGCAGACATCCATCCGGAAATCGGGAAGAAACTCCGAGAAGCTCGGAAGGCGGCGTCTTCTTGAGGTAAGGCTACCCGCCAGATGCTTACGTTCGCGCTGCGGAGTGGTGGTCTAGAAAATCGCTGAAACCATTCGATTGCCCGAAGACTGGATGACCCCTAAAGAGAGTCGCAGCGTAGTGCTGGGATTGGTTGCAGTGGTTTGGGGATGGTAATATGTTGTCTTTTTACAACCCGTCGAGCAAGCACGCCGGGTTGACATTGAAATCCATGTTTGTACTGCGGGCACTCGTCAGTGCGGATCGGTTTCTCTTCGTTTTCTCACTTCGGTGACCTATCTAGCTAGACGCGAGTTGGGGTAGTGGTTGTCTTTTTGTCCTGCAACTTTCAATTCCTACTGTCAATGAGAGAAGAAAGTTGGTCAAATAAAGACGTGGAGTACTTCCGGTTGCAAATCACGCGGCTTTCGGAGAATTTGCTTGACACAACCACAATAGAGCCTCAGATCTGTGGTTCCTCCGCACACACCACCGAACGAATACTCTCATATGGAATACGTCATAGCGAACCGCCTCTCGCGCACACGATCGGATCCACGTGTTGTCTCAGAAGTCGGTTTTCATCCACCTGCGTTCGCCTGTCCGTCCCGGCTTCCTCCTTCAGTTCCCGCCGCGCTAGCAATGACTGATTACGCCGTTCATTCAGTAACACCAAAGGAAAGTAAGGCACAGGTAAGGGAACAGGCGAGGTGGAGGGAGGAGCGGGCACGCAAGTCTACATCAGTCATTATCAGCGTCTCTGGCCTGCCCGCGAGAGATACACTAGCCAATGGAAAAAGCAAAAGGAAGCGAACTAATTTCACACCTCCCGCGCCCGCTGCGCTTCTCCTCCTCGAATCCTACTCCTCGCCCCCGTAGTCTACCCCCGGCGTCTCGCTCGGCGGCGGGTCCTGCTACCGTTCTTCGCCCGGTAGCCTTCTACCAATCTCAGTCTCTCTGAGAAACGTGAGGATTGCTTCTGCCATCCGCTCATCGGCAAAGAGGTCCGCTACATACTCGCCAGCGGTCCCGCCCTCTGCGGCTGATCTTTTCCACCTCCCCCCACAGTTCCTTCTCCTATTCCTTCCAATTGCTGCAGCACTTGAACAAGTGCTCGCGTGTCTAGGCGGAGAGTTGATCGTAGCACCACCAGCAGTCCGCGTCCTCTCTCTTGCCAATTCAATGCATGTACTTTGCTGTTGGAGCATGGTTGGTCTTTAGCTGGTACATAGAATCTGGAGGCGAGCGCACTGGGGGCATCTGCAACCGCCTGGGTGATGCGATGGTTATCTATTTGGATGTCATGTATGCACAAGCTATTCCTTTGGCGCAATATCATTTAGGGATTTCTTTCTCACGTTCGGCGGTGTAATCGAAACTAATACTAGGAATTCCCTGTCATCACCGGACGTGGTATTGAAACGGGATTTGATAATCTACAAGTACTCGAGTGGCAAGCGAGGCGATAACGCCGTATGTCAATCGACTATGATAGAGCGGTGGGAGGAGTCCGGCGGTGGGGGGTGGGAAACAAAGAGGCAGGCGAGCGAGGTCCATGCAGCTGTGCGGTAAGTGTCTGTTCAGCAAGAAAACCCGAGTGTCCGTCGACGATCAGACGCCGGCCGTCGAAAGATGGCCCTGGATAGTAAAGCGCAAGGAGGAGGAATAAGACGGTCAGGGTGCAACGGCATGGAATAATTCGTTGGGGTAGTCACATTATCATTGCTATCGGACAGTTGCTTTGGCTAGGAAGATATGATGCTGTGTCGAAGGCTGCGGGTCGGAATCTTCAACAAGATGCAGGTAGGCCCGAAGACGTGGGGTGCGTAAGGGAGTCTGTCTGTCATCGGAGATATAACAGAGTAACCCAAGAGGTTGGGACGATCAAAGGGGGCGGGGTGTTGGTGAATGGGAAGGAGATCGGAGGTGATAAGATGGATAGCACGGGACGCAGCATCGTCCCCACGATAAGCTAGTGGTCTGCATAAGACTGACCGGCATCTTCCGAGTCGCCAGGAACTCCGCGAGACTCGAGGTGTAATCAGCCGCTCTGCAACTTCACCCTCCTCTCTATTAAGTATCGATTGCGGAATCTCGAGTTGACTAAATAAGTGTCGAGACGTGATCTGTGCGTTATCACTTTCTTGGTCCTCGGTTGCAGAAGTTTGGAGGCTGTATGATACGAGTGGCAGATACAAGATATGGTGGAGAGCCAATCGGTTTCGTCTCACAGCCGCCGGGGGTCTCAGAATCGAAAATCACGTTACTCGCAAGGTTTGAGTTGTATCAGTGACAGGAAATCAGACGAGGGCGTGAACAGAATCACATTGTGAATAGAAAAGATATCGGCGTAATCATTCAGCAACACAGTCTGCGAGCCCGTTTGACTGAGGGTTGACGTTCAACTACACTAAACTAGTTGATCTTGAGGAGTTCGACCTCGCTATTCACAAGGAAGTTAGCGGTGTGATAGCGGCGAATGATGTGGCCTCCCGCTGCTGCGAATCGCTCATGCGAATCGCTCATGCGAGTCATGCATCGCTCGCATTAAGTTTGCGGCAGCTCGAGAGAGGGGAAAAGGGACAGAGAATTGAGAACTTACAAGACGAGAGTCGCGTTCGGCGGGATCGTACCGGGAATTCCCCTGAACGAGCAAGGAATTGATTGTCAGCAAAGCGGGAGTGCAAACGGCACACCGTGGTTGTAGATTCTTACCTAGCTCCGTAGCCGGAGTCACTGCGGAAAAGTCAGTCAGATACACGGAGCCGTGGGGGACGAATGGTTGTTGTAATCGAGGAAATTCGGGGGTAGGAACGCGGGAACGACTTACGCAGTGATGGTAAGGACGGCCTTTTCACCCAGAGACATGGTGGGAACGCCCGCATCCCAACCTGTGTAGATAACAGAGGGTCGTCAGTAAATCTTAATTGAGACGACAGGCGGCAGAAACTCGGCATTGGGGTGTCGGCGGCAGAGATGTCGGCTCGTGGTGCGCGCGCAGTGGAGATGGGGACGGCAATGGCTTCGTACCTCCGATGACCTGGCCAACTCCGATGGCAGTCACGAATGGCTGGCCGCGGTCGCGGGAGGAGTCGAACCTTTCCATATCGATGTCAATAAGGCTGCAGAGCTGGGAGAATGGGCAGCTACATACTTCTTGCCGTCGACGAGGGTTCCGGTGTAGTGCATAGAGACTTTGTCGCCCTTCTTGGGGAAGTTGACTCCGTTGCCTGCGGACAGGATTTCCTTGGTGAAGCCCATGACTGCTTTGTGGTGATGAAGTTTCGGATGGAGTATGGTGTGGGTGTGGTGGGGTAGATGGGGCTGATGGAGGATTGAAGGGGGATTGAGGTTATATGAGATCGGTGGCCCGGCCTTACCTAAACCCCCTCATCCGATACCGCCTCGTGCCCAGTTGTACTCTAGGTTTCAGTATTCGGCGTCGCGGCTCATGCTCCCCCGCTTGGTCGTGGGCGGGGTCGTGCACTATATTTTCCTGCCCAACCGGAAGAGGATGCCTGACGTGATGATGTACAACTAGCGTGCCCACATACCTGGCTACCATGGGTAGAGTGGATACCGTCTGCAGAGATCCTTTCGATCGGCCAAAAGTTCTGTGCAACGATGCGCATGTAGGCAGGGGGGATTGGGGGAATGGACGTCGGAAAAGGAACGCTAGCGGTAGAGTAGCAGGCTGAAGGGAGGCTGGCTGGTGATGCGGTGGCACCGGCGAGGCTGCTTCGTAAACTACACACGCCACAGCACGCGCCACACTCATACACGCGCCATAGCACGCACCATAGCTCTCGCCACAGCTCTCGCCACAGCTCTCGCCACAGATCTCTGCAGTGGACGAGTCATCGATGCACCTCCCCTCGACCTAGCACCCATAGTCAGCCAGTCAATAGATGAAGGTAGACATTGAACGGACCGGTTGTGTCGATATGCGCTCATAGACTATCACCCGCCCACCTAGGCGATTACCGGGGATGTGTGCACTGGCGGTTTCTTCCTCGACCGCCCGGAGGGTACACCCCTTCTGTTTGTTAGTACGTTCGGTGTAGTCTGGATAGTCTGTATGCGAAATAAACTCCGATGCCTTCACCGATGCATCGGCGCCGGAAGAGCAGTTGCTACAAAGCGCAGACCCCTCCCTGTTCTTCCGGCAGCTTTCATTCTTCCTTACAACATTCCCCAAGTTCGTCACCACCTCCACACCACCTCTCCAGAACATACGCATCCACCAACAGACCCCGTCCTTTCCTCCGATCCCAGTCTCATTCCGTCCAACTCGACACTCTCGATCACCATGCAACTCCACCTCGTCCTCCTCCCAATCTTTGCCACCGCCTCCGCGACGATCAACATCGGCATCCAAGGCCGCTCCGACGACAACACACACAACCTGGCGTGGGACGCACCGACGGACGCGTGCGCGGCGGAATTCCTCTCGAAACAACCAGCCAGTCCGTCGGACATACATTCACGACCGGTGGGATCTCCGGCTTCACACTCGAGGGCTGTGGAGGGGCGCAGATGTGGTTGAATAGGAATGGAGGGTTCTATTCGTACTGCACCGCTAAGGGCATCGTCACGAAGGCCTGCACTAGCGGGCAGATTTATAGGCACTATGAGTGCTAGAGTAATTTTTTCTAGTGTGCGTGTCTATGTGTACTCTAGTTAGGGTGGCTGAGGATAGGGGGGGAGTAATTCATGAATCATGTGAATTGGCCTGCTATGTATGTTGAAGTCGAGTCGACGCATTCACTCTGAATTCCCACACAGCATCCTCTCTGCTCGTCAGGCGTTGCAATTGGATCACCCCACCGCACGGGTCGTTGTAGCTAGCAAACTTGGTGCTGAGTCGGTTGGTTGCCACTATAACGAACCTTGTCCGAAGCGGCGTCAAACTAGAGAGCGGCGCTTACTGATCCCGGAGGGAGATATGCTACCGAACATGGTAAATAGCTTGTTTCGGTGGCCGCCCGCCAGAGAACTGGTCCTCGGGCAGCGCGTCACAGTGCAGCACTCGGCTTCCGAGTGACATTTTATGCCTCAACGGTAGCGACACTTACAACGACTAGCAACAGCGATTCAGTTCCAAAGGTGATTCGGCTCTAGCACCTAGTTTGTCTTCTCTTTCTCATCACGCAACTTTTGCTTCCCAAATTCCCTCCTCCCTCTCTCCTCGTCTTCCTTCCACACTATCTGTCGGACTATCCCTCCACCGCCGCTCAACAAGTCGCAACCACACTTCTTTATTGCTGTCTGTCTTTCTATCGTTCTTTCTATCTGACGGGTTGAGTAGAGAGGGTCGTGCGGGGGCTGCGCCGTGAGGGGGGATGCGCCGGGAGGGTTTTGCGGGAGATTGAGCGGGGAGGGCTGGGCGGAGAGCAATAGGGAACCGGTATCGAGCTCGCCGCCGGCCAGCCGGGAGAGCCGAGTGGAAAAGGATACGTAATCTACCACGATCTGCTAAGGCTGAATGTAATGAAGATTGAACAAAAAAAATACTACAAACCGTTCAAAAAAACAAGCTATTAAGCGGTACAAATTCAAGATTTCATAGAAGCCTCCCACGACAGCAGTAACAGCAGAAAAAGAAAACACTAAAGAAATTCAGCAAGAAGAACTACCGCAGTTATTACTCCCTTGATGTTGTGCAAGCAATCCCCCCTAAAATGAATCGGCAGTCTGACAGAGCTTTTCAAGCGATTCAGTGAGCTTCTCGGGTACCCACCGCTTGGCTACTGATGTTCGGCGAGCCCACTCTCTCAGTTCGTATCCGGCCTCCTTCATCTCTTTCACGCCGTTCTCCCTGGTGCTTTGAATCCACCTCATCGCTTGCCAAACCGCATGTCCCACGTGTGCAACGAAGTTAGGAATGTCGCGGAACGACCAGTCCAGTATGATGTCGGCGTGCGTCTCGGTCATTGTGAGCATCCATTCAAAGACTTCGGCAATGTCAGTTGGATAAACCAGAAACTTGGCGAGATACTCGGTGTCGGTATACTCGGGAGACTCGGAATCATCCTGCCGTCCAATGATGGCGCATGCCGCGTCGGGAGTGGCGCCTGGGAGAGGGACGTGGGGTACATCCAGAACGATGGAGTAGATCGGAACAGACGCAGTCTGGATTGCGAGCTCGCGTGTGGTCGTCTCGGGCCACATGTACCTGAATCCGCGGTCGAATTTTCTCGGCGTTGAAAACGGTGCGCAATCCAGGCCTGTTTCCTCCACCAGCCAGCCCAACAGTACTGCCGCAGCTCGGTCGTCTGGCCAATGGCCAAACATCAAGTGTTGTTGTGCGGAAAGACCCGAAGGACCGACTCCGTGGCTGAAGCGACAGCCGCCATCCTTGAGCATGACCAATGGATTTTCTATTTCATCTTCCATTCCATATTCCAGATCGCATGCCTCCAATTCCAGAAACGAGCGCAGAACATAGTGAACAAGACAATCTTTCAAAGGTTGGGGGATTCGCTGTAGTGCCGCGTGAAAGTTGATGCAATTAGACTCGTTGCGGTGTCTTGAAACCATAATCCTCCTGGCAAGGGCCGCAACGCTCTTTTCTTCGACCCAGAGACCAGCATCCAGCAGAGTATTGAAGACAGCGGGCCACATGAGAAGCTGAGAGCACAAATTGGCATCTTGGTACGCTTCAATACCGCTAGGGACTGAGAGGAGAGCCTGAAATAGCTGTACATCGGTATTTCCCGACCTCACGGCCAGGTAAAGCGGCGATGGATTCTCGTACCGAGCTTCTTCCGGCAGCAGCCCGGCCACGGCACGGATTATCTCTATTATTCCTCCTATTTCTCGCCGACGACCAGGGTGAAAGGTAGCAAGCACCGCGCAATGAAGCACGCTAAGACTACAGTCGCAATCCAGAATATGGAGCAACCGTTTTGGATTATTCTCTAGGAACCAAGCCATCAAGATAGCGAACGTATCATATTGTCCGTAGACCGCCGCCCAGTGTAGAGGTCCAACAGCCCGTATTTCGCGCGCGGATGGCGGAAGGTGATGTACCGGTCGCGTGGGCTTATCCGGGGGATGCACGGGCTGGATAAATCCGAAGGTCGGTGAGTCAGCCAACGCATCCCTACTGTCGAGCTGATCAAGCAGAAGCTGAAGTACATCAGCATTCCCTAGAGCTCACGTTAGCTTCCACGCTTCATTGGGACGCGTAAGGGGAACATGACCACTCACCAACAGCCGCAGCCATATCGATTGGATTCGACCATGTCTCCGGTGCATCGCGCGGATATATCCGTGCAAGTTGCAGTGTTGAGCACCCAACGCTACACACTGTATGCAACCAAGCCACATTATTATTCTTCCAAGGTGGGTTGTCCCTAACTATGGGCACGGTGCCATCCAATTGCCAGTCTGGATAGTGCTGAGTTATCAACTCGTTCGTCGGGCAGGCGTCAAGGAGTACACCGAAGGTGGATAGCGAGAACTCCGGCAGCGAGAGTGTCTCCATGAGCATCCTTCCGCAATTTCCCCCTGTGCTAGCCTTGCACACGTACATGCCGAGGTTCATGTCGGATTCTGATATTTTTAGGATCGTCGGGCTAGACAGGAATACCGTCATCGCGCGTGCGGACTCGGGAGTAAGGTACTCGATGATCATGCTATGGATTTCTGGGGGGAGCTTGAGGAGGCCGAACGAGGGGGCTGGAAGACGGGGGACGAGAGTCGGAGAGGGGACGTGTTGTCGAGAAACGTGCGTATGACGGATACGTTCATCAGTAGCAGGAGAGTAAATTTTGGCTTGAGTTCTAAATCTCAGTGGACGGCGAGGATGGACGCTGTCCTCCCCGGCATGCCAACATGATCTGAAGTCACAATACTGGGAACGAAGCATTGTGCCGCTCGAGATGGTCGTTCCTGCTGCCAGTATGTATGCTCGTTCTTGCTGTTGGTATGTTTGCTCGCGTTGCTGGTCTGCTTCCGTATGATGTGTAAGTTCATTGGGAGCCAGTTGTATGTGGGGAAGCCTACGTCTCAGGTGAACGGACCAGGAGGCGCTGCAAACCTACGTACTGCTGACAATTGTGCGCCGCGGCTGATCGTCGTGTAGAATACGTGAAACTGACGCGATACACTATGCCAAGAAAACTTTAAAGGTTCGACTCCCAATCTTGCGGGATCGGTTCCTGTAAGCTTTGGTGGCAAGCCCAACTTTAGAGGGAGCGTTCATGACAGAAACACATCCTCATTATCTCACTCACTTCACTTTTCGTGCACGGTCCATAGTCGTGACAATTCCTGTGGGCCCACAGGGGTCGTTGATTTCTACCCGATGCGGCAACCACCTCAGCCTCAGCCGCACATATTAAAATAATATTTTTTTGGCGTTGTGGAAAAGGGATGAGTGAATGCTCATGGCACGCGCGAGTCGCGACTCCCACTGTGGCGTATTTGCACTAATCTACCGCCGTTCCCCGCCGCCGAAAGAAGGCCGGATAGGCGGGGGAGTGGTGGGCATTGCTGTGTGCAGCTGCGTTGATTAGCCGCCCTGCAGAGTTCACGTAGCAGCATTTCACACGCATGCATTCGAGAAAACACCCGCCAGCAAACGGGAATCCACTGCGCCCACGTCACTCACTTCTATGCGGCCCGTCGCTGCCGAGTTGCTGCTTCTTCCTCTCCTTCTCCAGGCCACCCAGCTCGCAGCCGCCAGCTATTTAACCTCCTCCGTCGGGGTGTCTGCATGATGGGTTGCGTTTATCCGTCTATTTGGTCGTATGATAGAACATACAACTGCCGCGGCTAATGCAAAGCGTGCATTGCTGCGTCTGCCGCCACAAACGGTCTGCGGGAAGATTCATCGGATGATGCGTTGGGCAACTCCCAATGGTGCCGATCTCGGGCAGATTACATAGCAGAGCGGACCGCCGTTTCCAACGGTACCATGCAACCCAGTTGGGTCTGCAAGTCTCGTAGAGAACCGATGTATCTCTGCACCACCAACGATTAGGAGTCAGGACGGGTATGTACCGGCCAGGACGGTTGATTTCTCCATCCCTGCCCACGATCTCAGGTGGAACACTCGCTGTCAAAAATCTCTAGAGCATGTGGTATCTACTATAATGATGGGCGATCACTCCTAAACAGCCATCTAAGCGGCTGACAGTCCCATTTTCTACTCCGCTTTCCCGCTTTCCCGCTTTCCCGCTTTCCCGCTTTCCCGCTGTCCTGACTGGCTGCATTGTTTCCGAGGGCAGTTGGGGTGTCGTCCTCTATCAGACTTCAATGACTCCCCCGATAATGAGAGTAAACGAATTCGACTGTAACAATAGAGAATAGAATAGAAGTGCCTGCTTTACCGTTGGAAAATTTAGACGCGTGGCCGTTTTGCGGCTACCCAGGTCCATCACTCGATATGCGTTAATCTGGACTAGCGTGTCTGCGCACGGGACCGCACAGCTCGATCGCTCTGTCGCGTCGGGAAACTTCAAGCTCATTCACTCTCACCAGTCTTCCACCACCCTAACTCCACGACGACCACCAACCACCCTATTCAAAATGTCGTCCTCCTCTTCGCAACGCCCAGCGGCGTCACGAACTTACCCTCAAGACTATATTGCGCGCATCCGTTACAACAATGCCCTCCCCATCCCGATTGGCCCCCCGAAGCTTCTCGACGTGCCCAACTCCGCCTTCTCGCAGTACACCGATACGTCGTTCGTCTCGCAACTCGCCCGTTCGGAGCCCCTCAACATCGAGGTGGACTCGGAGCTCGGCATGCCGTTAGACCTGGTGCACATCCCGCGCGTCTTCGAGGGCGACGACTCGGTATTACGTCCCATGGATCCTATCCCGCCTGTCGATCCGCGCGACCGCGCGCTTCTCCGGCCCGCGGCGTCCCTCGGAAAGCCCACCAACCGCACTGCGACCGGGGGTAGCAGTGTCTCCTTTCTACGTCGTACCGAGTACATCTCGGCCGAGCAATCACGGTCATCGTTCAAATCGACGACGTCGAGCCAGCTTGTCGCGATCCCGTCGAAATCGCGCCGCACGACGCAGCGACCGGAGGACACCGATCCCGTGCGCATCTTGGCTGCGGTGATGAAGGGATTCGACGTCGCGAACCCCAATCCGGATGTTCCGGATGCGGCGCGACAGTACGCTTCCGGCGACAAGGCGGCCATGAACGCGGAGCGCAACTGGAAGGAGCTGAAGCATCCCAACAAGCCCGGCGTCAAGGCGCTCGAGACTTTCCCGCTGCTGCCTCATCTCGAGGGGATGAGCGATACCGGCGGCTACATGGTGTTCAAGTTCCAGACCGCGCCGACGGACGCCGAGCGCGACGGTCGCAGGGACGTCAGGATCGACATGAGTCTATTCCAGCCGGTCGAGACGCACCACGACGACGAAACCCCGCCCGAGGAGCGCAGGGAGTGCTTCGACTTCTACATTCCCGACACCACCACCACCGCCGGCGCCGTGAAGCGCAAGTTCTCGTACGAGGAAGACCTGGACGACGACGAATTCCGCTACACGTACGTGCGCCGCTACGAAGCGAAGGATACCCGCGGCGGGCACACCCAGTTCGACATGCAGCCCGAGGAGGTCGCCATGTGTCTGCGGGCCGGCGACGAGGACAGGCCCCGCGGCGCCTACTTCTACCCCATCCTTGGACGATACACCATCCGTCCCAAGAGAAAGGCAAAGTTCCAATTCGATCTGAGCCAGCGGCGAGAAGATGAGGGGGAGGAGGAGCTGGCCGCCGAGGCACTCAAACTGAAGATTAGGGACCTGATCCCATCGGAGAAGAGGAGGAGAGAGGAGTATGTTGCCCGCTATGAGGGAGTGGAGCTACCGCCCGCTGGGCAGCAGACCCACCACGACGAGCAAGATAACGACGAGGATGAGGATGCGCCTGGAGAGGAGGAGTAGTTGCATGGCTTTAGCAGTGATGGTTTGTTACGGATGGCTGGGACGAGCAATATTAGGTTCTATTCGGATGCGATGCGCGATGTTCACGCCGTCGACTGAATGACGGACTAATAATTAATGTGGAGATGACCCATTTGTGACATTCCCAATATGCCTACGCGTCGGAAACGAAACCTTAAACGCAAGGCTTGAGGTTCTCGCTCTTGGGAACTCTGCGGCCCGATACCGCCACGATTATTTGATGGCCTCCAGGCTCCACCGCGCCACAAGCGACAATCGAACTGGTCAGCGAAACCCTTGTCATCCACCGGCTAAACCATTGAGGTAGGAATTGACGTGGAACACTGGTACATACGTGGGCATCGGTAGGTATCGACTGCAGGCCCACAACGATTGACCTGGCAGACCAGATTGACCTAGGAGACTAGATTGACCGACTCCTACCTAGTTTCTATGGCCGAATCCATCCATCCCTTCCCTACAGCTTGAAAGGAACTCTTTCATGTGATACGGTAGGTACTCGTGAATACAGGATATGCATAGGATTATGGCTATCGTTTGCAAATAGCCTGGATGTATGTCGATATGTACCGTGTACATATGTAGGCACATACGCGTGATGAACAGCCCCTGGTGCGCAGCATGTGGACGTGCATCTCCATACACAACCCACACCGTATACCGGCGGACGTTCGTCTCTTTGCGATTGCCACATGCACTTGCGCTTGCTTTTCTGGGGGGCACCCGATGATCCCGTCGGAATGTCTCCGAAAAGCCCGGGAGCGGGGCCGCACGGCCATGGGATATGTAGGACTCTCGACCTCCAAACCGCCTACCCCGCTTTTAGATGGCTTTGGGTTGACAAGCACCGGAAACATATAGAGTAATTGCCCGGCTCCAGGGATTGATCATTGCACGCAAATCCTGCCCGCCAGAGAGGTGCCGTGCCGTTTCGACCAGTGGTGTTTCTGCGCCCTTGGAGGCGAGGAACAATGCTCAGATTCTATTCATCATCGAAGTCGATAGTTATTGGGGAGTGAACCGTGAACATTGGATGGAATAAATCGCTGGGATGAACATCCCGTACGTACACCAGCCCTCACCCCATACCTATGTACTATGCTCCGAGCACGGGAATACTTTGGTCTCTCATACAGTTATTTCGATTCTCGAGGAGTAGAATCGCAGGGTACCTTGTCAATGTCCTGAGAGTGACTGCAGATCTTCACCCGGAGCCTGCAGATGTGTAGAGTACGTACCACGCTCACTGCATCGATACCTTCGATTCTTGGCTTGCGCAAGACCGTGTTTGCTTCCACTCCAGCTGTTGCGGTAGGAGCAGATATTACTGTGGATGTCTGTTGATTGCCGTCGACTGCTAGAGGACGTTTCGAGCTGGGGTCTGCTCGATGCACCGCCGGCTAGGCCCGCCTTTAAGCGCGCGTTCAGTGGATATCAACGGCGCAATGGAAGAAACGGTGCAAATGGAAGAATCTCCGCGACCTTTTCTTCATGGTCCCGCACGCCGACTGAACACATACTCCAGCTGACTGCAGAGGTCCACCCTAGGTATTTATGTAAACAACCCCACCACAAACAGACGACATATGAACTGCAAGCGAGTATTCCGCGCATCATGCAAGCGACTCGCGCCAATGGTGTGTCCCTGAGTCAAGCAAGGAAGCGGACAATTGCGAGGCAGCTAAATCCTTTCCGCACGCTGGTGTCCGCTGATGCCCATAAGTACCGTGCTGCCGCCGAAGATTGTTCGGTTTTGCTCCGGCTATCTGAATATCGCTCGGAAGACGCCTAGATTCCTCCCACTCGAAATTTCGACGAACACCCGTACCCGTAGTACACGCGCAAGAAAAAAAACAAAACATGGCAACAGCAGAATTCATCGAGCAGCCGGCTGTAGGTCTCCATTGCGGACTTGACTATACTTTCTCACCAGGCTGACAACCGCAGTTGGAAGTTGACGATGCCGATTTTTCTTCGTCGGAATATTCCTCCACCCTGTACGCCCACATGCCAACCACTGTTCGTGTGTACATGCAACGACTGACATCTGCCGTAGGGAGAGTTCAACGCACAGCATAACCTCCTCGATCGTCTACTACGTCTATGAGAACGGCCGGCGATACCACCGTTTCCAAGAGGGCAAGTACATGTTGCCGAACGATGAGCGGGAGCAAGATCGGTCAGTCCTCTCACGGCAATCGGAGGGAAGTGAAGCTAAACGCCCTGTCAAAGCCTCGATTTGTACCATCACCTACAGCTTCTGTCACTCAAAGGATCACTCTACGTTGCGCCGATCGGCGAGAAGCCACAGCACATACTCGACTGCGGTACCGGAACCGGTATCTGGGCGTTGGATATGGGCGAGTTATTCCCGTCGGCGGAGGTCGTCGGCGTGGACCTGAGTCCGATCCAACCCGACTGGGTTGTACCCAACGTGCGCTTCGAAGTCGACGACCTCGAACTAGACTGGACCTTCCGCAAGGTATGCACACGATCACCGCAGCTTTTTGCGCCTCCGACCTGCGGCAACCCCCACTAAGGCGCGCGCAGGACTACTTCGACTTGATCCACTCTCGAAACATCGCCCAGAGCGTTCGTGACTGGCCTAAATACCTGGAGCAGATATTCCTGTTCGTCCTCGTCCACTCACTCTGCAAGCACTCGGCTGACTGACTGCGCGCGCCATCTAGCCACACCAAGCCTGGCGGATACATAGAGCTGGCATAGGCCGAGACAGCGGTGCACTCGGATGACGGCACGTTGGCCTGCACTTCGATCGAAACCTACTTTGCATGCTTCATCAAGTCGCTCTCGGGGGCGAATCTGGTGCTTCCGTCGGGTGAACTCCTGAAGGACAGATCGCCGCCGCTGGGTTCGTCGATATAAAAGTAAGCCAGCCCATTGCCCAGCCTCTGCCGCTTCGAACATCCACCAACACGGACCCAGATCCACCAGTTCAAGCAGCCCTGGGGCGGCTGGCCCAAGAACCCGGATATGAAGCGGGCGGGGTACATCGCCGCGCTGACCAGTGCCACCGGGCTGCAGTCGTACGCCATGGCACCGCTGACGCGGTACCTAGGCATGAGCTCTGACGAGGTCGTCAAGCTGTGCAACAGTGCGCAGACCGAGATCGAGACTAAGAAGGTGCACTCATATCAGATCATGTAAATTTTCCCCTCTCCCCCCCTCTCCCCGCCTACAGACCAGATCGACTTCGCGCGGTGCTGACACCTGTGACAATACAGGTGGCATGTTGTCGGCCGGAAACCGGAGACGAAAACGGAGAAGGAATAGGGCGCAATCGGGAGGGGAGAGGGGGACGTGTTGCGTCATGTACATATTACGGTGTGGTTGCGCGTATCTCCTGTCGCCGTGGGGCGAAGAGATAATCGAATTCAGAGAACCTCTCAGCATGTTGCCCGTCATTGTGTGAATACCCCGACACGTATCGATGTAGTGATAGTAGGAACCGCATTGGAATAGTATATTCCGCACACAGTAGCAGTATCAGCATATCCAACACCACAAATGATTCCCCACTAGTTATCCCACGAGAAAGCCGATTTGACCTGCCTAATTAAGTGCCTAGCGAATAGGTTTCCAACGACATCAATCAAAACATGATAGAATGGTAGAGTTAAGATTTGTGATATCTTTGCCCACCCGTTCGTATATCACGACTCGGCGCAAGACGTCGTCGCGAAACTCGCCTTCAGAAGCTTCTCAGTGTAGTGAAGGGGCATCCATCACACAGGAGATTCTCCATAAAAGAGAAGCTCCTGGTACATAAAACCTCTGCCCTACTCCGAGTCTCTGATCTCAAAATTGTTGTCTATCGTGAGATTTCCAATTTCTTTGTACTCACGTTCCTTTGCGATCTGTGGTCTCTTTTAACACTCTCGATTATCGAAATATGTGCTCAGAATTCGCCCCAAGAAATAATCGTTCTGCAGGTTGCCTTGATAGTACCTCCAGTAGGTACCTTTCGGTCAGCCGGCGGTAATTGGCGTGTCGCAGTGAGCGCGGATGCCTACGTGCCCGTCTGGCGGGACGCCGTGTTTTTCAAATTTCCGGGGTTAGCGCAGAGCTGGTGAATATGAGTGATATCAAAAGCACTCGAGTGCATGGACTGGAATCAAATTCCCCACCGCTCCGGCCCCGACGAGAAGCATTATAATCAACAGTCTCACCGTTTATCAATCCATCCATATCTCTTTATCCCTGTTGTGACACAGTTTATGGCTTTCTGGCACTTTTCATCGAGATCTACTCCTGAGAGTGTAAAAAAAAAGAAGACAGAAAAGTTGAATTTTATGAGAGTCTATACATTTATATTCTTTCCTGGCAATCATTAAGTGTCCTTTTCGTTGTGGTGAGTAGTACAGAATTTTATTGCCGTTATTTTCGGTCCCCTCCGACGGGGCAGAAGTCAGTGTGGTGGATGTAAGTGGGGAAATGCTTCATCATACGAACCTGCCGACGACAACAACAGTTGAATGTCTAGCGGCACGTAGGTTACTCTTGCTACAGATTAAGTAGCGAATGCTTCAAACTGCCGTCTAAATGAGACCGTAATTCAAGTACACATCATAATCATGATTGTAACGCATGGCGAGTGAGATTGGATGAAGCGGTGTGCACAGGCTCACATTTCCGGTGTGGTATAACAGGGTTTCACACGGCGCGACATTGGATGGTTTAATAGTACATGTGATTTCTTGTGTATGTACAGGTTAAGACACGACCGGCTTTGAGTTCTCGCCTCCTGTCAGTTATGGCTCCCCGGAGGGGGGCGCATTTTACTGCCTACGAGATCACTTTGTCTGCCAGATGGGTGTTTGGGGTGTAGTTGAAGCTGGTAGGCTCGCCGGTGGTGACGAACAAGTGAGGTTCGTGCACATGACTGGGTCATGTCTCTGTAGTCCGTGGAGATGCGCCCCTCCGCCCGCCCCTCCGCCCGCCGCTTGCCCCCTGAAATTTCTGTCGTGACGCCCAATCCTTCACCTCTACCAGAGCGCGAGCTGCGGCTGCACGCTCTGCATCGTGGCCTGTTGGAAGTAGTTTCCCGGCTTTCGAGTGCACATTTGTCTACACTACCGACTACCCTGTTGGTCCATTGTCGGCTTATGGTTCGTCTGTCCACACGTTCACGCCCGGCGGTGCCCCAATCCCTTAGCCTTTTCTCTCGGCCTACGCAGCGCCCGCTCGTCATTTCGTGGTGTTAGCAGACTGAAGAAAGCGTATTTTATGGGTTGTATAGGACTTAGGCTCATACCTCCAAATCCTCGTACACCTGTCGACCTCCGAATTCCGCGTCCATTTATCATCCTCTTCCACTGTCCATCATCGTTTCTGTCTCCATCAAAGTTCGTCTACCTATATAGAGGCCCCAGAATACATATACCTTCTTAGGCCTCGTAGTTGCGGAAGTACAGCTGCCCACCGAAGATATCGAGCTGGTCTAGCAAGTTGATGTCTGCCCGCCAGGCATACGATAGAGGTGTAATGGGGACAGAAATCGAGCGATTCGTACAAAGTGCGGCAACGGCGATTCGGGAGGAGTACATGTGTAATCCGGATCTGAGCCAGTAGTTGATTAACCTCGAAGGGGGCCATTAGTACCAGGATTCCTGAATCCAGAGTTCGTAGTACCCGAGAATATCCACCTAAAAGGCCGGGGGAAGTTATCTCCCGGTCCCGCCTCACCTACCTCCCAGAAGTCAGATGTCTCCAACCGTGCCCGAGGGAATGCGTTCAACTTCAAATACACACTCACTATTATTTCCTCGGGGAATAGGTACTGACGGCCGGGAGAAAGTCGGCGCTCTCCCGTATTCTTGGTAGCCGTTGGAACTCTGGCTAGCGCTCGTCTTCATGGAATATCTCTCGTATCCGCTCCCCCTACACTCTAGCAGCATGAACTGTTGTCGTCCGAACTCCCTGCAAGTCTCCAAGATCCCATCCAAGTCGGCGGGTCCGCCGTTATACTGCCGTTCCGACGCACGATCCACCACCACCCTGGGCAGCAGGCGGATTCGTAGTACATAAGGCCGGTCTCGCAACAGGTGTTACCGATAGAGTAGGTATAGCAGTGCCGGCATCGCGGTGTCGAGCGGAAGCAGTTGCTTCTTTTTTGAAAAAAGTACGTGTTAGCCGTAGAATCGTCCCATACGCCCATAGCTACACCATTACTCCCACTTTGTTGCTCAGCAATCCAGACACTTTAAAAGAAACAGGGACCAGGTCGGAGGGAATGAGGACAGGACTTGTGGACGATTTAACTGAGGCTTTCGGTAGATAGCGCGAGTGAGCGTTTTCGATGGGGCACAGGCCGCATGGAAGCTCGAGGGAACATTCCCGGAGCTTGCCGTTGCAACGCGAACGTTGGAACCCAGCATCCGCTAGTGCCAAAATCATGTGCACGCCAGCAAACCTAACCCAGCTGCACTCCAGATGACGTAGAGAACACGCCGGCGACAAATGGGCCTATGTTGCCCGCCGCAGATCATGACCACGCACACGGCGAATCGGCGGTGTTTCACTTAGGAGCAATCAATTGCGTGCTCCGTAAGGAATGAACAAGCTTTGTACCTTGGGTACCACTCGGATGATGACTATGGAGTCGTGTTGCTGAAGTGGGACGATGTTTTCGGCGGTGTGCTGGTGGGTTATGTAGGGCTGTAAGTGCCAGGTGTCCCCCGGTTTCTGTTAGTGCCGGGTATGCACAACAGGCGTGTTGTAAGTCGGTATTTCAGCGAGGCGCGGCCCCCAGTCCCGCCATATACGCCGACGGACAGGGAAACGCGTCGGATATGTACTGATTCCTGGATGCTCAACGGCTAGCAATTATTGGTAGCACAGCACTAACAACCGTTTTGTTGAGCATGTCGCCATCGTGCACGTTCCTTGGGGCGTTCTAACCCCACCGTTTCGGAGCTTAGGGCGGAGGGGGAGGCGGAGCAAGTTGATCGCTGCGTGGAGTCTGTATTACGGCTGCAGGCGAGAAGGCCGTGAAACACCATAGGGTGAAACAAAGCTTGATTACGTGATTAGTCAGACAACAGTTGGTAAACACTGTCCTTCTTAACGAGCGGTGCCCTGGAGGTCTATCCATGTAGTAACACGTAAGATATTTCTATAGTAGACATTCCACCATTTCGTCTCAGCATTGAGGTCACTTTGGTAATAGGGGAAGGACCCGGGTTTGCTTTTGTTCCGTCACGAATCGTTACTATGTTCAGGTGTTGGGGGCCGACTCAGTCCGACTCCGAGTCCGATCCACTCGCTGCGTATAATTAGAGACCCATAACCCACATGGTCGGATCTATCCGAAACTACCGCCTCAATCAATTTATAAAGCTTGTCGAATGGCCACCTGCAACTTTATGGATTCGGGACTAGATAGGCCGTGGAAGAGGAGAGACAGACGTATGATATTGTCGTGGCAGATATGGCCGAAGAGACAACGATGATGAAGATGCCCCGCCTCCCGGATCGCTAGCAAAGGTTCAAAGTATGATATGTATGCGCGAGCAGCCTCGGGGTATGTACGGCGAGTACGGATGAATGAAATTACGGTATGCAGACGACACTCAATAGGCTGGAAGCATGAGAAAGATCCATATGAAGGAGAATAGAACATCTGTGAGAACAGAATACCGAATACGCAAGCGGGCCATATTCGACGTTGGGGTCGGCTATCGGCACCGGCATACCGGCACCGGGATGCAGGATGCGTGGACCGGGGGTAACTCTACCGCTGGTTAATCTCTCCGGGACCGTGCACTCACCAGGCCGCGTGTGACGACGCTCCTCCACGAGGGGCCCCGGTCCCGTCTCACGGAAGTTCGGCAGCTCCTGTTCACTACTGAAGTCTCGGGCACACTTGCACCTCTCGCAGAAACATGAGGCCGAAGGCCGGTGGTCACTTGTAATTTCGAAGTACCGCAGTGCCCAGCCTAAATCGTCCGGCTAAGAAGTCGTGCCATGGCCACCACTCGCGATGCTATGGTATAAAACGACGAGTTTTCCGTCATCGGTAGTATTCAGTTCCTCAGCTTGCTCGGTTTACATTCACTCTCTTCTTACATTCACATTCCTTCGCCCCAGCTACTCCTACACTCTTTTTTGCCGGTCAAAAACTTTCGTTCAACAAACAGTCATCATCATGCGCTTCACTCTCGCCTCCATCGCTGCCATCTTGCAGTTCACTGCTGTCCTGGCGGCTCCAGCTGATCTCCAGAAGCGTGCTTCTTGTACGCTCACCAGCTTCAGCAACCTTGACACGGTCAAGTCCAGCTGCACTACCATCACCATCGGTAACCTGGCTGTCCCGGCTGGAAAGACGCTGGACCTCACGGACTTGGACAGCGGCACGAAGGTCATCTTCGACGGCACCGTGACTTTCGGATACAAGGAATGGGAGGGTCCTTTGGTCTCCATCAGCGGAACCAAGATCACCGTTACCGGTAGCTCCGGCAACCTCCTCAACGGTGGCGGTGCCTCGTGGTGGGACGGTAAGGGTAGCAACGGCGGCAAGACGAAGGTAAGTTCTCGCTCAGATTCGGCCAAATATTTGAACCCAATGATCTAACCATTTCTATTAGCCCAAGTTCTTCTACGCCCACAAGATGATTTCTTCCACCATCACCGGAATTAACATCAAGAACACGCCCGTCCAGTGCTTCAGCATCAACAACTCCGAGAACTTGACTATCGACTCGGTCAGCATCGACAACACCGACGGAGACGTCACCGACGGCGGCCACAACACTGACGCTTTCGACGTCGGCTCGTCCACCGGTATCATCATCAACAAGGCCACGGTCTACAACCAGGACGACTGCCTGGCGATCAACAGCGGTGAAGATATCACTTTCTCCAACGGCTACTGCTCTGTAAGCAACTCCGCACGATCGTGTCATTGATTCGACTCTCTAACGTGATTTTATCCAGGGCGGTCACGGTGTCTCCATTGGATCCGTCGGTGGTCGCAGCGACAACGTCGTCAAGGGCGTTACCGTCTCCGACACGACAATTATCGACTCTGAGAACGGTAAGTCCCACCACTACACCACGGAAAACCCATCATACTGACATACCTTGCTACCAGGTGTTCGCATCAAGACCGTCTACGACGCGACCGGCTCTGTCTCGGACGTCACCTACTCGGGCATCACCCTGAAGAACATCACCAAGTACGGTATTGTCATCGAGCAGGACTACGAGAACGGCTCGCCCACTGGCACTCCTACCAGCGGAGTTCCCATCAGCGGCCTCACCCTTAAGAACGTCAAAGGCTCGGTCACCTCCAGCGGTACCGACATCTACGTCCTCTGCGCCTCGTGCTCCGACTTCACCTGGTCGGGCGTCTCGGTCACCGGAGGAAAGACCTCCACCAAGTGTGAGGGTGTTCCGTCCGGCGCTAGCTGTTAAGCGGTTGCGGTTGGGAGACGACTTGTGCGGTAGTTAGTTCTGTGTTAGACGGTGTGCTCGGCGGGGCGGGTGGATGGACTTTGGTGGTGCGGGGAGTACGTTGGTGGTATATAAAATAGGATGAGGAATATATTATTCTTCTTCCACAGTCGTACACGACATTTGCACCTTGAACTTGTTTCAGCAGCTTCTGGAGTACACGTGATAATTGTTGCGATTCTTGGGCGGAACGATGGAGCGACGGAACTTCATTGGTTGTCACTCGTGCAGAATATGCGGGCAGATTGGTCATGTTGGTAATACGCGCGCGTCCAGCCGCTGCCGCCTCCTCCATCGACACCACCTCCACGGCGGGAACGGAAACGGACGGGACCGCCAACCCCGCACCAACCGAAGAAGCTAGCGAGAGCCAAACCCCCCACCCCGACGCCTGAGCAATCTGAGCATAGGGAATTGGAGTCCGACTCCGTAAGACCTAAACCACTAACATCTGCCGGGTCCGCAGCGTCTCCACCTCGCGATACTGAGACGGATGAGGGACGGAAGAAGGTTGAGAGGAAACGGAAGGGGAAAGCGGAGAAGAGAGGGACAGGACATGGAAGAGAGTGAAGCGTCCCGTCGTGGGCTGATATTGCTCGCGGTAGGGGCGGCGTACATGTGACCGTCTTCATCGGCGGGAGCAAGATCTCCAGGCCGCAAAAGGCACGCAAACACCACAAAAAGGATTTGGAAAACCTTCAAACGAAGGGACAGAGGGCAGGTGGGAAGAGCGGGCGAGTCAGCCCGTAGGGTAGAGAGGAGAGGTGGGAAGGGGCGGGCGGGCATGCAGGCCCATTTCAGTCTTTACCGTGTATTTACTTTTTTGGGACAGGCCGGGGCGGGGGCTGGGAAAGCCACATCGGGCCGCTCGATGCAAGTCGGGTTGGACAGTGGCGTGGAAACGGGGGGGGGGGGGTGGACGGGGTGATATTGCCATGATCTATATAGGTCGCATGCAATTATTGAATAAACAAAAAATAAATACGCGCGCGTCTTGGAAATCCTGTTTATTCTCATACTTGCTTCCTCCTCACGTAGATTTTGTAGTGAATCGGTAAGGGAACCGAAGATGTCCGAAATCGCGGAGAAAATGTGACCGATGAGGCGCTGGTCTGTGATCTGCTCTATAGCACCTTGTAGAGGCTTGCGATGCCTAATGAGACAAGCGCAGTAGTCGGAAATCTTATCGTTGGTGCCGGGTCTGAGATTGCGAAAGGCTCGCGCCAGGTGGAGACGGCCAGCCTTGAATGCCGAATTATCGTACTGTTGCCTAAGAACTTGCCAAATTTCGGCAGGATCCATGATGCTCTCTATCCGCTCTCTGAGGCTCTCAGTGAGGGAGAACCGTAGGATAGTCCTAGCTTGCGCTGCTCTGGATTCGATTGGAGGAGTAGATCTTGGGCAGCCGCAGTCTGCCGATTGGGAGGCTCTCGCTCATTGCCTAGGACAATATTGAAGATCTTCAGCGATGTGAGAACCGCGGTGACATCGCTTTTTTTCCAGCTGAGATAGTTGACCTTATTCAGCTTCTCGAAGGTGCCGTGTGGGGACTTGTAGTACGAAGCAGACATTTCGGTGGTCATTGATCGAGAGCGGTACCGGTGGAAAGGAAGATGACGGGCCGGAGCCGCTTACAACATGAATATGAAGGGGCCGGAGCCGGTGCCGCTTATCGATGTGAATATAGGCTGGAGCCGCTTAAATGAATATGAAGGGGCCGGAGCCGGTACCGCTGATGATGTGAATATGGGGCCGCGGCCGGTGCCGGTGCCACTGGTAAAGATGAGGATAAGGGGGGCCGGAGCCGGAGTAGTTCTCTGTATGTAGCTAGTAGTATCGCTGGGCCGGGCTCATAACCTGTTAAAAATATGAGTGAGATTGTTAGGTTGCTTCTTCTGCTTCTGTCTGGTATGTCTAGCTGGTCGTCCGCTGTGTTTTGCGAATAAGTCAAGCAACCTAATAATCTCACTCATATTTTTAACAATAGTCATGATAGCCAACCCGTGTGACGAAAAATGATTCGGCGCGGCGTTTAAATTCACGTACCTAGTCTGTTGCGTCATTGATAGGAAAGCCTATCCCCCTGGCCTTGGCTCTAAAGCCCCTGTAAAATTAAGCCAGCCAGGCGCTGCAGTAAGCGACGATGATTCGTTCCCCGCAGCTGTGGGGACAACGCATCACACCATACACGCAAACGGCAGCGCTCGCTCCTTGCAAAACCTTTAATATCATCATGCTTTCCCTCGCTCGGCGAAAGCTCGCCCTTCAGGCCAATAATCAGTATGACATCCTTCCGAATCTCCAACATCCCGAAAGAACTAGATGAAGACGACCTCGGAGAGCTTCTCGGCGGCGATTCGGAGGTGGCTTCATTCGCCCCGGCGACAAATGCCATCGATGCTCCCAGGAAGCGCGTGGCTTTGGTCAGCTTCGGGAAAGTACCCGAGGGATTCGAGCAGACGCCCTGCCCGTCGATCAAGATTCCGAAGGAAATATTGAAGAAAGCCGGGATTAAGGGGAAAAGGGTGGATTTACAGGTTGATTGTGGGTTTTTGGGACTTACGCCGCTGAACTGGGAGAAGGGAGAAATTGTCATGGAGTAAGTTAACTGTACTTATCTTCTTTCTTTTGGTTTCTTACGCATCGCGGGGGAGAATAGTGTTGTGGCGGTGACGGGATTGGGGGGTCACGCTTTCGGATCTTGGAAAGCGAAGAAGGCGGACTATATGTGGCTTTGCGATTCGCTGCCGGAGGATGTTTCCGGACTAAGAGTCATGACATACGGCTTCAGCTCGGGACTAGTCGGAAGCACTAGCTTTGCGGGCATCGGTACCTATGCGCAGGAGCTTTTGGAAGAGCTGAAGGGCGCGAGAGACCATGATGCTGTGGGTCGTCCCGTATCTTTCTTCTGTGAATAATGAGATTGATATTGGGCATAACTAGATCAAACAACGCCCGCTGGTATTCATCGCGCACAGCCTCGGAGGTCTGGTTGTTAAGCAGGTACGTTCGTCCCCTAGGCCCCAACCCCGGTCGTGGCTGGTAGCTCCAACTGACAACTATAGCTGCTGGTGGAGGCCGCACGAGGCGATGATCGAAGTCAAGCAGTCTTCAATTCCACGCTTGGCCTTTTATCGTATGGAGTTCCGAACCGTGGTCTTTCGGTGGAGAGTTTGGTTCCGATGGTGCATGGACAGCCGAACGAGGACCTGGTGCGCGCGCTGAAACCAGAATCTCATTTTCTCGAAATGCTGCATCGGGATTTTTGCACGCACTTCCGCTTCCGCGATTCGAAAATCGTTTCCTTCTACGAAAACCTGCTGTCCCCTACTGCCGAGAAGCAATCGGATGGCTCCTGGAAGATGACCGGAAAGCCGCAAGTGCTGGTGACCCGGTCTTCCGCCACAGGCAGTCGCCCAGAAGAACCCGCCTACCACGACCTTCCAATCCACGCGACTCACTCGGAGATGGTCAAGTTCAGCAGTGAGGTGGATAGGGAATACACCATCGCTCGGGACAAGATCAAGCAATTCCGTGACGAAGCACCAATCATCATCTCCAAACGTTTCCATTCGGGGGTCCCCCTTGGGTTCTCGATCACCGAGGAAGAGCACCTCCTTCAAAACAAAAGTGGGTGGAGTTCGCTGCACCTTGCTGCCCATAAGGGGAGTTTGGAAGTAGTTGAGAAGCTGCTGGAAGACGGTGCGGATATCGAAAAAAAGGGCAACAAGAATGAGACTGCACTTTCCGTCGCCGTGGCAGCTGGGAACAGGCCAGTCGTTAAACTCCTCCTGGACAAGGGCGCCAACATTCACGCGAAAAACTTCACTGGATCAACTGCTTTGTACTACGCCAGCGAAAGCGGGCAGGAAGCTATAGTGGAACTTTTGCTGGACCGAGGCGCCGATATCAAAGTCATCATTCGGGGCCAGTGGACGTGTTTACACCGTGCGGCGGGGGTGGGAAAGGAGCGGACCGTCCGACTGCTACTGGATCGGGGGGCCGGGATGGAGGCGACGAATAGCGATCTCTACACGCCATTACATTCCGCAGCTGATTGCGGGTTCGACCGTTGTGTGAAGCTGTTATTATCTCGAGGAGCGAACATCGAGGCGAGCGCCACTGATGGTCGTAGGGCGATACATCTTGCCGCGGCCAAGGGAAACGAAGCGATCGTCAGAGAGCTGTTGAAAAGAGGCGCTAATATCGAGGCCAAAACGGTCGATGGGAGAACGGCGATGTATGTGGCAGCCGCGGCGGGCCACCGATCAGTGGTGGCTGTCTTGATGCACGAAGGCTTTGCGATGCCCGATTCGCCTACGAACACACTATGGACGCCTCTGCACGTCGCTGCTCATAACGGCTACGACGGGGTTATAAAAGAGCTCATTGCCGGCAAAGCGAACCTCGAGGTGAAGACTGACGACCAACGTACGCCTCTTCACGCAGCAGCTACCGAAGGGCGAGAAGAAGTGGTGCGCCTGCTCCTTGACCACAAAGCCGACATCGAAGCCAAAAACCAGTACTGGGCGACTCCGTTACACTTCGCCGCCAAGAATGCTCACGAGCCCGTGGTACAACTCCTTCTTGACCGCGGAGCAGAAGTGGATTCCAAAATGAACAACCGCGAAACCCCGCTGATCGAGGCGACAAGAGCGGGGAACGAGGTTATGGTACGCATCCTGCTAGACCACGGCGCAAACATCGATGCAAAATGCGAGACCTACCGCCCCCTACTGACAGCGACCGGTTCGCCACAAGGCCTCTTGATGAATACAGGAGAGAACATGGCCCCCATCCACATCGCCTGCATGATAGGAAAAGAAGCACTGGCCAAGCTCCTCCTCGAGCGCGGCGCAAGCATCGAGTCCATATGCGATACCTATACACCTTTGCATATCGCGGCGGGAAACGGGAATGACCCAATTGTAAGACTTCTACTCAGTCATAAGGCGAACATCGATTCCCGGGCACACTGGCAACAAAGACCGCTGCATCTGGCGGCTTCTCAGGGGCGGCATAAGACGGTTATAATATTATTGGATCACGGCGCAGATATCGAGGCTAAGGTCACCAGCCTATGGACTCCGTTACATATGGGCGCGAAGTTTGGCCACATCGATGTGGTGCGAGTGTTGCTCGAAAGAGGAGCGAATGTTAGAGCTGCGGATCGGCTTTGGAGGGAACCACTTCGGCTCGCAAAAAGCGAGGGTCACGTGGAGGTTGCGAAACTTTTGCAGGAGTACGGCGCTTGGGGTTGGTGGTAAACGCTTCTATTTGCTTTATTGCCCACGTCTCGGATGCGAATGTCATGATATATCACTCAATCGCTTAGTCAGTCATGCTGTTGTAATATCTCACTCGGTACTTCGGTCTCACTCTCTGAATTGACAATAGCGGTCCTCTTTCATGCAAAAGTGGTCACTGACCCGGATTAAGAATCGGCGGTACGAGACCAGGCAGCCCCCGAAAAAGACCCCGACCAGCTCCCCGCCAAAGCGCCAAAGAAGCCTGCCGCCCGCTTCTACCAGCTGAAGACAGGGCACGCCATCACGGCGGTGTACCTGAAGTGGATTAAGAAGCGGGATGATGACCATTGCTGGTGATGCGACAGACCTACCAAGCAGTCCCGGGAGCACCTATTCCGCACATCGATCATACAAACTCCGGCAGGCAAGAGCTAAACCCCGAAACGAACGCCACAAGCTCGATCAGTACCAAAGGTTTGCCATAGTCTAGATACCTAGGCTACTTGCGAAATAAATTGAAGATCTCTCTCTCTCTCTCTTTTGGCCCAGTGTTCTACATAGACCAGACCCGACCAAATTTGGGTATGGTCTGGTCCCAAAATATTTTAGGCCGACCGGTCTGATCTAGGTATGTAGAACACTGTTTCGATCAGTACCTCGGAACAAAAGGAAAACGTAGTACAAGTTGAATCCCCAAAGCAAATGCTAAGCCCAGCCACTAGCAAAAACGAACCACATTACCTCTATGAGCGCGTATCGAACAGTGGAAGCTCTTCTGTGTTAATTGTCACGCGTTTGTTTCGTTCATCCTTCATGATTATCACTCGTTTGTTCACTGTTGTCACGTGTATGTTTCTTCCTACTTGTCCGACTCTTGGCTTGATTATTCTCTCCTGTTCTAGTCATACTGAAGAGTAACCGCCCCTACATAATACACCTTTCGGCACGTAGAAGCGTAATGACCTACGCCATTGCATTTTGAGCAGTGAGGTGGGGCACGAATTGGAATATTGGGTAATCCGCCCCCATGCTGTTGCCTATAGTATACTTCCTTCTCAGTTCACCCTTGGTCACACGGGAAAGTGGTGGCTCATACTATGCCAGTGCCAGCCATATCTTCCTCCTCGGATTCGGAACCGTGGGCGAGGGCGAGGGTGTTGGGCGACTTGTAGCCTGGAGACGCATTGCTGAAAGAACCCTTGCAAAAGTAGGTACTACATATCCATAAGTTCCTGCCCTTCCTGCAGTGCTCCGACTTCATCATTTTCCATGTGCGGCCGGCGGCGGCGGTGGTCGCGGAAACTTGCGGATACGACGAGTCATGGTTCATGAATAGTGGGAACTACCTACCTTATGTAAGTACCTAGGTAGTTTCGTAAAAGGAAAGGAAGAATCCTACCGACCGAGAGCATGCGGAGTGGGAATAGGTTGGGGTAGGTAATACCTTATCCATTTTTGTGTCGCACATCCGTTGGACCCCGCTGGTAGGTGGCAGAGCGGAGGCGGCTGGTGGTTTATGAAGGTCAACAGCAATCTCCACTCAGAAAAAAAACCCCGCGTGGCCTTGTCGGCTAGGCCACCACCCTCCGCGGAGAGCTCCCTGTTCGACACAGGGAAGAGGGGTTTCCAAGCTACCCGACCCGGGAGTGGTGGTGAAGGCGTTTGTTTTTATTTGGACGCCTCCCCCGCCCCCTCCCTTCTTAGTAGGAAGCTGGGTTCCTTTTTTTTGTTTGATCATTATTGCATGCGGTCTGTTTAGATTATGGCAATGTCTCCCCGTACATCCCCCCGTTTCCACGCCACTGTCCAACTCGACTTTCACCGAGCGGCCTGATGTGGCTTTCCCTGTCCCCCGCGCCGGCCTCACATGTTCAACAGTAAGATAGAGAGAGATCATCGGTTTATTTCGCATACAGCCTACCTATCTAGACTATGGCGAACCGTCGTGCTCCTTTCCTGCCCACATTGGCCGGCCGGGGGGTTGAGACCCCGCTACCAGCCAGCACGATGCGGCGCCGCTTACCAAACAAATAACAGAGGAAATCGCACCAAGAACATATACTACAAATCCTCGTTTCTTACTTCCTCGCACCGGTCACAGACACAGTACCCTCCTGTGCAGTCTTGTTCTGCCCCGATTCACATGTTCAAAGGTCTCAAAATCCACAGATGCTCGAGTGATATCCTGTGCGCCGAACACCCAGTGGGGCCAGCCGACATCTACCCGAATCATCCTAATAACGGCTCCAAAGGGGACGGATGTCTAAAAGAAACCTATAGCTGGTTCTTGGGCAGTCAAATATGCCGAAGGAAACACTTATGGCATGAAGCAAAATTCCCTGTGCCAGGCTTTGGAGCGAATCATTCAATGGCTAGCAATACTATTGTTTTCATTATTACTTAGCGCCTACCGGCGCCGTACAATAGCTATATGAAAAACATCTGTGACAAAACCGCAACAAACAAAACTAGGCAGGTAGAATCCGATCCATCCAAGAAAGCACCATTAAGATTTCCGCCAATCAATCAATCCGCCAGAGCAGCCACAACCCCCGGATCTCTGGTAGCTCAGCTCATCCCCCTCTAGTAGGTGTAGCAGAAGGGCCCGGTCTCGGTCGACATCAACTCCGAGACGACGGTGTCGTCGGTGATGCCGACCATGGGCACCGGATCGGTGATGGTCGCCTCGGTGTCGGCGTCGTTCTGGTAGCGGTTGCCGCTGTACTCGGTCAAGCGCGTGTCGGGATCGGCCTGCTGCCAAGTCCACCAGAGGCGGTCGACGTTGGTGTGGTGGAGAAAGAAGATCGGATCTGTGAATCGTTAGCCTTGTCATCAGAAATATGGGGGGAGAGTGGTAGCTACCGTTGGGAGAGTAGTTGTGCAGCATGTCGCCGCGGACACCGCCGTGCGCAGACCTGTGCGGCCCGTCCTCCATACCCGGTCGGAACAGCGAGTACATGGTGATGGCGAGCGTGGCGTTGACCATGACCGGGTCGGCGTACTCGAGGAACGCGTCGGCGCTGAAGCTGCGCTGCAGGCAGTGGGTGTCGGGAACCTTGACGGTGAGGTCGGCGAGGACGCCGGTAGCGACGCACGTGGTGGTGGCGTCGCCGTCGCCGCCGAAGCCAGTGGAGTCGGTGTTGAAGACCGGCGCCGAGAAGGGGTCGGAGTAGTCGAGACTCCAGTCCCAGTACGTGGCGTGACCCGTGTACCCGCAGTCGCGGAGTGCGTCTTCGTAGGTCTGAACGAAGTACCGGTGCCAGGGGAAGAAGAGGGACACCTCGTGGACTAAATGTGTGGTCAGCTCGTTGAACGGGTAAGCAGATCCCTAAAGGGAACTCGGAAAGCTTACTGGTGGTGTCGAGCTCGCGGTGAACATAGGCAAAGTCGTCGTAAAGAGACATTGTCGAGTTGAGGCGACTGTCCTTGGTGGTGAGACATTGGACGGCTGCGACGTATTCGGACCTCATATCTTCAGTGAGGGACCGCCATTCCTGGCGAACCACGGGGTCCGTGCAGGTGCTGGTGGTCTGGCGCTTGATGGCCAACCCAGCGGTGAGGGTGGAAAGAGAGAGAAGAGCGAAGAACTTCATAGTGAGAGTAGTGAAGGTGAAGGTGAAAGTGAATGGGGAGGTGAAAGTGAAGTGATTATGAGGGAATGTCAAGAGAGGTGATTATGAGAGAATGTTGTACTGTTGTCCGGTGCTGTTGAGCTGGTGAAGAACAATCTCTCGGAGGAGAAATGACGACTCCTTTATACCTTATTCGTCGCCATCATCGTCCGATAACTAGAGTCCACCACTATTCAAAGTCTCCACTGACCTTTCCGTGTATACCGTTCAAGTGCTTCGTGAGGCTGTGCTGAAGCTAGCTGTTGTGCCCGCTGAATCTACTCCACTCAGCCGCCGGCCCACCAAAAGACCGAAAGGAGAACATGGAGTATCCACAAGAGCACTAGGACATCTCGTACTGTAGCGAATGGATATCCACAATGGTGGAGCCAGAACTACCGTCCATTCGCGTTCGGTATTCTCCTTTCACGTACCTGTTCTTCGGTTATCATGCACTTGCGTGTTCAGTTCCAAAAATGGTCACGAACATACATACTTCATCCAGCTGTGTTTCTTAGCTCGTATGATTGCCATAGTACATGCAGAAACATTCGATAGCTATGCGCGGTTACTGTAGGTATTCCAGAACAAGTAGGGTAGCATTCGGAAATCGGACTTTCGGAGGTCTTGCGATGTGCGGGTGATTGTCTGTGAACCTGCCGACCAAGCGGCAGTTTTCCATGCAACAGATGCACACTCACGTAGAACACGGAAAGAAGCCAAAGCCATATCACACAAGTCGAGAAGTACGATGGAGCGCCAACCACTCAAAAGTGCCCAACGTCGGCGGAATCCCCCAGCAGCCGCTAGCTCGTGAACGCCAATAGTCACAGCTGAACGGCATTCTGAGGAAGCGCAGAAACTTCAGCTATGATCAGATCAACTACGGCTACATCGGATAACCATCTTACGTGCCATACGACATCCGGAAGGCCTCAAAAAGAAGGAGCTGAAGAGGAAATATATTCGGTATGTATTAACTCGTGGCGGTACGTACTATCGCGTTAAGCATTCGGCTTGATTCATTGCCCCCATGAAAGATACCACGAATAGATCTGAGAGTCATGGAGCCGAAGTTGTTGGCTATGGTCTGCATGGGAAGCTCCTAGAACTACGCAGTGCCTGATCGCTTGCCGTTCAACTGCCTAGCTCTAGGGAGGAATTGTGCCGAGAGGTGGAGTGTTTACGTACACCATACACCATACTTCTTTGAGGGGAAGTACAAAAGGAGTATTAGGTAGATGTAGAGTATCGTAGAAAGCGGGGATGGATTGGGATAAATACGTATATCGCAGCACCACCTAATCAAGAACGGCAACTTGCCGGGTTTGTCAGAAGGGTCGTCCGATCCACTGGTTTGTACTTACTATGGACAGGATTGACAGGTCTGGACTTCCACTTGCCGTCACTCTTGGTTCGCCAAAGATATCTTCTCAATAGTGGGAAGACACATCCCTACAGGACCAATGGGAACAGACCGAGTGATGATTTGCATACCATCATCCTACCAACTGAACCAAACTACCCCTCAACAGGAAGTCTTGCTATATGAATATGCCGACTCCACAATCCAGCCACGCCACCCGTGGAAACACTTCTGCCGATACAACCGGTGAAGAACTATTCGGGTAATAGAGAATCCTGAAGATGCTGTGGAGCAATCGCGACGGATCGATGGTTCGTGCCCAGCGTACCAGGCTGAATTCCCGATCGCTGCAGGGCTGTCCTGCGGTGAAGGTTCCGTCCTGTAGATGTGCTGAAGCGAAATACATACCAAGGTTTTTCCACCGGGTTGAAGTAACGACGATATATTAATCAATACTCTTTTAGGAAATACGTCTTCATGTACAAACATCCCAAAGGATTCAAGTGGTGGATAGGAGCGGCTACTCCCTTGCGTAGCTCGCCAGTCGGATGTGTTCCGGCGGTTAGTTGTCGGTAATTCTGCAGGCTAATCCCGGCGACGAGGACGCGGCCTGTCCCTGACACTTGCAGGCGTCGTCGACGACACGGCACGGTAGCGCCATGTCGATCTCTGCGCACCGACTGCTATCGTGAGTGCCTGCGTACTTCATAGCTACTCGGGACATACCACAGCTGAGTTGTCGCGGCTTCCTGAGAGTAGGCCGTCTGCTTTTGTGGAAGACTGCCTATAGTCGAGAAAAGGGGCTGTATCCGAAAAATACGAGGTCGTAAGAGAAGAGAAGGCGTATTCGGGCTGATACTTGATTTCATACGACCGTTAGGAACAAAGCGGTCCTGCGAGAATGGCCGCGCTCGGTACCAGTAGAGTCCCGCTTCACGAATTCACGTCATAGTATCGACACTGCTATTCTTCATCCGAGACCGAGCACATTCCATAGGCGGAAATCATGGTTACCATGATTTATGTGACCATGCCATTCCTTGCCAACGACCGCCTTCATATCGCCTTCATATCGCCTTCATATTGCCACAGGGACAAATCCCTCTTCAATTCATCCTACCTGCGCCGCAGAAGACTTTCCACGTGCGGCAAGCTCCGTCTTGTCCACTTCCATTTCCATCATTATCGGCAACAATCACTTCCGCGGCCCATTCCTCCACACACCACCATCCGATCTGGCCGGCGGATACGACGCTATCCATGCTCTGACGTATAGGTGCGTACGCAATCCCCCACCCAGTGCCCATGGTACCTGCACTAGCCGCTCGCCTAAATACAAACATAGGAGCGGCAGTCGAGCGTGCAGGGTTCGGATCTCGGTTAAGAACCACCGGGCCCACCTGAGACACACATCCCATGGCTGCCAGCGGGAGGGGAGAACCAGGAACTGGGGTCGTCGAACCCTTCAACTGCTACTCCCTTGCCCCGGCTTCTGTCAGTTCGACGACGGTACGTCGGTGCCTACGTGCCGGAACTTTCTAGAACGGAGCGGAGGTATGGTGTGGGGGCTTCTAGGAGACGGAGATAAGAAATGGCGGTCCGATAACAGACCAGAGTTCAATTCTCAATAACATCCGGACAGACGGGTAGGTATCGCCCATACTGCAAGAATTGCCACCGCTAGCACCAGAATATCCAATAATTGTCAGTTAATATAGTCAACACCACAATCACCCGCCAACTTCCACACCTGAATCGACAGCCAATTATGTGGCAAGTCCCATACGATATCACCAACAAATGCAGTGCGAAATCCCCCACCGAACGACGGCAAAATCTAGTGCAGTGCTATTTCGAGGTTGAATCGATGCCGTGTCCAGGCCGTATCCACGCCGCATCCATGTCGAACCCAACGCCAAGTCGACCACGAATCCGGTGCCGAATGCCGCGCGCTGAATTCACCCCCGAGGCCGGAAACGCGGACAGATGGATATATTCTAGTATACCAGGCAGATCCACAATTCATCGGTATACTAGTATAGCTGATCGGCTAGATTTTGCGAAAGCATTTCCGGCTGTGCGGAAACGGGCCGCGCCGGATGTCGCCTCACGCTTGAGACGACCGGCATCTGCTGGATGGATGGATGGCCGAGCTTGGTACCCGCAAAACTCCGCAAAGACCGGCCGGCTTGGTAAATAGATATAGTGAAGAAATTTCTCGCCACTTGTCTTTCTACTGTCGGTGTCGAAACACAGGACGTCGTTACCGGGCACAGTAACCATCGGATTGACCGCACAATAGGTACAGTAGCGAATTTCGCCGTGCCGCCCCAGACTCTCTAACAGCGGTCGCCTCTACGTCACTACGTCACACGCCTTTACGATTGAGGCGGCACTCGGGCGTCGGGAAGATATTGGGAAGGAGGATGTTGAGAGGGAGCTTTGACGTTTGAACAAGAAAGTTAGCTGGGTGAGAGGTCGCTGCGACGATTCATCACCAAGAGATCCGGAGAGTACTGTACCTAGATAATAGATTCGTGAATTAATTGAATTACTTTGGTGGTAGAAAGTCGTAGTAGTACAGTTGGCTGGCAGTTCCTTGATTGCCGACAGTACATGGATTTTGGTTTCGGCCTTCCGACTTGGTGGACGGGCAGTGTACTCGTTTCGTGTTTACCAATTGTAAATATGTTTTCGGGTAGTCAGCTCTACTAAGTCTTTTTGCCAGGCGGTCAGGTCCAGTGCTCATCTAACCAGCCCCCCGCCACCGGGGAGGGCGGATTATTGGTAACCAGACCGTGCCAGAGCTCGTTCTACAAGAGTTCGGAACACAATCGATGTCTTTACGAAAAGGGAAAGTTGTGGTTAACATGACGGAATAGCTCCGAAGCTGTTTCATCGAACGTCAGCCACATTCGAGAGGTGATAGAAAAGTGAGTGATATTTGCTGACGCGGATGTTGGCGCCATACCTAGCGGTTGAAAACGGTCAAATATTGCTATTACAGCCTAGTTTGATATCGCGAATTGCTTCTGAGAGCACTTGAAGACAGCACACGTGTATATCGACGGCATCCAGCCTCCCCTTGGGCCAGTACTGACGTCTCAGCCGGTCTGTTTGGCAGGATGCATCGTTTATCGCGCGCCTTTCTACGGCCAGAAGTTCCTCACATGGGGTGGTGAAGATTTTTGGTTCAAGCCACGGTTCCGTTTTTTTCTTTTGTTTAATCGATAATTGCTTGTGACCTATCTAATTCTACCCGTATACCCCCCGTTTCCACGCCACTATTCAACCAAACTTCCATCGAGCGGCCCGCTGTGACTTTCCCTACCCTCCGCCCTGGTATGCCCGACGATATATGAGAGCACCAAAGAAATTAGGCTAGGAACAAAAAACTGTCCGCTTCTCACCCCGCCTCGCCTCCTACCTCTTCGATAGGAAATAATGTTGAATATAAGAGGTAGATAAACATAACAATAGTATTCGATACAGAAGAAACCCCTTTCGTTGACGGCGAAGACCTCTATTTAAGACTGAGAGGCCACCTAAGGTTGGCCGCCGAACAAAGTTGGCCGCTCGTCAGAGTTCGCAGGGCCCGCACATCAGAGTTCGCCTGGCCGTCGAGAATTTTCCACCTCCAAACCTTGACTCGTACCGAGATCTCTGGGCGACTAGAGTTTGACAGATGCTCCACTAGAGTATACTAGGGACATCGTCATCTCCGGCACGTCCCATATTCTGACAAATACCAAAGAGGGCGTGGGAAGGAATAGCAAAAGTGATCCAAGTTCCTCAACCTCTGCGGTGCCCTTCTCTTTCTCTCGCCTCAGCTCCGCCGTCAGTGTCTGTGATGGAGAGAGAGAGAGAACATCAATTTATTGTCGCATGCAGCTTTACTAGACTATGGCGACCACCAACCGCCCACTCTTTCCTGCCCACTCTGGGCGGCCGGGGGTTGTGGCCCCGTTACCAGCCAGTACGATGTGGCGCCGCTGGCGTGATGACTGATGATTAACCAACACCTGTTTCGCAGCTGTGCACGAGTGACAATTTGTGAAAGCATATGTATCGGTCGTCGTAGACAGCATCAAACCAAAGCAAAAAACGTCATCCCCTCGCACAGCGGCCAGGAAGACGATGTTGACGACACTGCATGTTTTCTCTCTTCTATAGACAGCATCAAACCAAAGCAAAAAACGTCATCCCCTCGCACAGCGGCTAGGAAGACGATGTTGACGACACTGCATGTTTTCTCTCTTCTATATAAACCCAAAGTTGCCCGTCGTCCTGTACCCAAGCATCCAAACGTGTAAGCATCTAGGCATTAGATCTCTCTTTACCCCCGAATTGACTAAATCGGTTCTCTTCTCACTCCGCGCCACAAAACGTATGTAGGTGAGCCGGGGGTGTATAGCCATTGCCATGCCCTTTTCGGGCTGATAATTAGCACACTACATGCGATCTCAGTTCCCGCGCTCGATTGTTTACTGGCTCTTTATCACTCAATCACTCGGCAACTAGCCGACTTCTGCACTGTCGCAGGTAAGGCCGTACTTAGTGCTACACGCTTTGAAACTTGATTTTTAATGACCGGGCGGTAGGCGATTTTTCCACTCATGAGCTGGTCGTTTTTACTGGAGTCGCAAAAGCCTTCGCCACAGAGCCAACAGAGCCGCCGACTGTAATATGTTCGTCGCAGCTCCGCAAGTCTGTTTAACCATCTCAGCCCCTGGTGATTGAGGCTTTCAAGTCGATACCTACCGTACGGTAGGATCATACAGGAGAGGTAGCCAACTCTGGCAAAACGGGCCGGTCTCGGCGCTGCTCCCGGGCCATATCACGCCCCTCGTCGTAATTAGTTCCTAACGACTCTGACATCGTTTGTTTGATCATCTCTCACGCACCCAACGGCGGCTGGAGCATAGGCGCCGTCGCCGTTCGCGAGTCGCTTAGTGGCGCGCACAGCGAGAGATAGCCTGTCACTGGCAATGCCGTCGTTCTCGACTCACTCTCGGAGATATATGCCGTAGCCGGTCTTGCTTGGCCGCCATGTTTGCTCGTTCGTTCGTTTAACCATGATGCATGTAGATCATGGCGTGCACTCCTCGCTTAGCCACCTCGTTCGGGAGTCGGAAACCAGCAGGTGTTGAGCACTGGAATTGTCCTCACCGCTCCGCCATTACTGTCGACAACTTCAAAGTTCAACGCGCCAACCAACGCTACAATCGAATAATGGACAAAAGAATACGCTTCCTGGCCTGGAAGGACCCCGTCTATCGACCTGTAGGAAATGCTCAATCGGTTTTGCATCGCTAGTTGTGTGCGGGGTCCACAGCTCCGCTTTTGTTAGAATATGGGACGTCCGGAGATCCTAGCAGGGTATCCGAGCCCGGAAGACCCAACTTCCGAAGGGATCGATGCAGATATTTTCTGGTCTATGAAGCTTGTAGTTATATAGAGAGAGCTCGTTGCTTACGATATTGTTGCTCTACCGAATACCATTATCTTCTTCTGCCTAGGTACTTCGTTATATAACAGCTATAATTTGTACCAAGGAGTATTTAGAATCCCATACGTCTCAGTGATCCCTCCGTTTTCGATACCTAGCTTTGCCCGGCCTTACCCCGGATTGGCCCAACGGAGTAAACGTAACCGCAGGTCGGCGGTGCATGCTGCACCATGCCGGCGAATGGTTAAAGGATCATGTAAGCGTGGATCCCGGAACGTTCGGAGGAACTCGTGTCCGGTCAAGGAACCGGCCCAAGGAACACCGCCGATTTCCCTTGCTCTGTATTGTATGGTCCCTTCCAGAGTACCATCAAACCCCCAGCTTTGCCGACAAAATCCTCTCGCAGAATCACCATCTCGACTCTCTTCACACATAGCGACTTGTTTTTCTCTTCTTGGCGACTCAAGAAACGGATACCGGGTGCGCCGGCGTGTCGGACGACGAAAAGAAAATGGCTCCCCGGAGATCACACACGAAGTCGCGGACGGGATGTCAGAGGTGCAGGAAGCGCAGAATAAAGGTACTTACTTGCATACGTCACGTACTCGGTGGTGGAAGGGGTGCGCGTACGGATAAACCGCAAAACAAATCGGCGTCGGTTCGAATACAACACGCTCCGAAACTGGGCTAAAGCTACCGGAACAGCGGCGGTATATAGTATTCCCGAGCATACATCTGCTAACCGATCGTTTCCCTGTAGTGCGATGAGACCCGCCCTTCGTGCGGTAACTGCACCAAGCATGCCGTCGCCTGCGATTTCGCACTGTCGCCGGAAGTGCGGCAAGCTGTTTCCCGGGAGCTTCAGTCGACTCCGCGGGTTTCTACCGCAGGACAGGTGACTCCGTCGGACATGCGGGCGCCGCAGCTGATTGTTTCTGGAAACCCGTTTTCTCCTGCACCGTCGCAGATTTACCTCTGGAATCCGCCGTTCGTAGATGACCTTTGCCATGTCCCGGACGGATCATCAGAGACACATTCAGTACCACTATCCTCCAAGACCCGAAACGGTAGAAAGAGCATCACTGGTAATACTGTGCATGATCTCCTTTTCCATGATATCGACGGCAAAGAGTCGCGCAATCAAGCATTGTCATCTCGATCGCCAGTAATGCGGCTGTCGTCACCCTCCTTCGCAATATCAGAAAGCCAACTTATACCGCCTTCCTTCAGCCAATTCGGGATCCCAACAACGGACCTAAAAAATCTCAATCCGGTCGACCTCTCTCTGATGCACCACTGGACAATCGCCACCTGGAGCACCGTGAGCAACCGCGCGGCAATCCAGCAACTCTGGCGCATTAACATCCCCGCGTTGGCCGTCCGCCACCCATTCCTCATGAGCGCGGTACTCGCCGTCTCCGCGATGCACCTCCACACCAAAGACCGCGACCGCAGCGCACGCACGCGCTACCTCTCTTCCGCGTCGCAACACCTCTCGCGCGCCGTGCGCGGGTTATCCGGCAGCCTCGCGCACCTCTCGGAAACGAACTGCGACGCCGTCTTCGCGACCGCCAGTCTAATCGCGATCTTCTCCTTCTCCGCATCGCACACCTCACCACGCCGGCTCGGCGGCCACAGTCGCCCCGTGTACACCGCCTGGGTGCCTCTATTCCGCGGTGTGTCGTGCATCCTCCGCCAGGACGAGGCCTGTGTGCGCAGCGGGCCGCTCTCGCCAATGCTGCAGCATTCCGCGGCGCACACGTGCACCGCCACGGCCGCGTCGGCGGAGCGCCTCGATCCTGCGACCGAGCTCGTGTTCCAGCGGTTGTTCCAGCTGTGTACAGACCGCACGCTGCCGGACGGGGAGGAGATCGCGGACACGGAGGTCGCGACGGCGTACTTCAATGCCATTGCGGATCTGCGCAGGTCCTTCGCTACTATCCACCTGTGGGACTCGGTTGTCAGCGCGGTTTTCCGCTGGCCGACGTCTGTCGCCGCCAGGTTCGTGGAGCTGCTCGAGCAGCGTCGCCCACGCGCTCTCGTCATCTTCGTGCATTACTGCACGCTGCTCTCGCTGCTAGAGGAGTTTTGGTGGGTCAGGGGGAGCGCGCTGTTTGAGCTGACACGGTGGGAGGAATATCTGAGCGAGGAGTGGAGTCCGTGGCTCGAGTGGCCACGACTTATAATCCGGGCGGGAGGCGTAGGAATTGCCGTTGCGGGGGGCGAACGGGGGGGAGGGTATTCGCCGTGTTCGACTGTGGAGCTCTAACCAAGGACTGGTGTTGTGTGCCACCTCGGAGGTTGATGTTGAGAGACCCAAGAACGGGTGAGAGGCAAACCCGTGAGCAATTGAAAAGAGGTCTAAGTTTACGATGATTATTAGAAAGCAAGACGAATTGCAAGAGCAGAATTAGTGACAACAGAAACAATTCAAAGTTCAACGACCGCATCTAGTCTGCATCGGGTCCCATCTTCATAGCATCTAGGTCACACCAGGTCATTGCAAGATCTCTCCTTCCAAATACAAGGTCTCAACAAGGTCTCTTCTCTCTCGTGCTCACCGATGACGCGAAGCCGATTTCGCGTCCCTCTTAGAGTGAGTGCGAAGCATCAGTCATGTAACTGCGCCTTACCCAAAGTCAGCGTTACTCAGGTGATGACCTGTGGGATTGATGCGTCAGCACGTGACGACACTAGACTCGCTGAAGTTTAAAGTGGTTGGTGAAGCCGAATGGGATATCTACCGGTAGATATGAGTCTCTAGTGGACTATTCGTCGCAGTGGCAGGCAGAAATAGACGTCAGTTTTTCCACCTCGTTTCATCATGATGTTATGCCTCCGGCGTACAGCGGCTGGGAACGGAACCTTTTCGCGATCCACCATTTCGCCTACAGAAGTCATGCTGAAACGGCACAGCAAGAGAAACACGCACTATCAGGTAGAGACTATTCGCGGACATTCCATTGAGACCTACCAGACCTTCCCGACCCCCACTTCTCCTCCTTTCCCCTCCTTTCCCCTCCCGCCAGATCACTGGGCTCGATCGTCACAACACTTGAGTGAAAACGCCACAGCAGCGTCCTTGAAGCAATGCGCCACCTCGGATCGTTCCACATCAGTAACGCCCGTTCGATGCCACATCCCATCTTTGCGACCACATTTCTCGACCAGTACCACCGCCGTATCCGTAGCAAGTTGCCACACGGCCACAAAGTGCACTGCTACTAGCTTCCCGACGAGGAGCGCATGAGTTCCCGGCGCGCCTGAGAAGCCAGTCTTCGCTCCAGTAGGGTTGCCTTCACTATCAAGGAACTCCACGTGTTCCTCGCCCTCCTCCGAGGTCACGACGCGAACACGCGCCATGGGTAGCGACATCTTCAGCGTTCCATCGTCGGCAAGAGAGCCTGTCGGAGTATCCACCAACACCGCGTTGAAATTTCCCCCGAACGCATGAAAGTTCTCGAGTTCCTCAACCGCGGGCCCCTCGAGGCCGCTGCCGGCTAGCTGTGCTTTCGGGAACTTCGGAAGCGGCAGCGTGTTCGAGTTGGCGGACATGATCCAGTTCGCGCGGCCGCCCCTAGCAAGGATAGCCTGGGCCAGGCCGATGGCGGCGGTCTCGCGGGTCGGGTACTTCGCCGGGTCCAGCCGTATGTCGAACAGGCCCATGACGCTGAAGACGTTATCGACGTCGTCCCTGGTGGTGCGCAGCAGCGCACTGCGCCACATGTAATTCTCGCGCCCGTCGGGGTCACTGCTGCCGCAGTGCCAGATCCCCAAGAGCGCGGTGCGCAGCTGCACCGCCGTCGTGCTCGTGCCGAAGATGGTCACGGGGTACTCGCCCATCTCCGCGTCGCCCTCGTAGCGGTGGTGGACGCGCCCGCTCATCGACAGCTGCAGCAGCGAGTGCAGCGGTATCCGGCCGCTGCGCTTCGCCTCGACCGGGTAGACGCTGGGGTCGCCGCCGGATGATATCGCCTCCACGATGATGTGCTCGAAGCGGATGACACACTCCGCCCGCGGCGGCAGCACCGCCTCCTGCAGCGTCCACGCGCGGAGAATCCACGTGGTCTCCTCGTCGAGCGCGACGAGCCGCTGCACCCCGCCGGGAAAGATCAGACACGTCGTGGAGCACCGGTAGATGTCGCCCATGTTCATGATCTGCCAGTCCTTGTCGTCGCGGACGGCCTGCATGATGCACAGCCGGTCGAGCCATAGGTACGCCGCGCCGAGGTCGCGCGCCGCTATCGCCGCCGTCCGCAGTACGTCGATGCTGATCGGATCTGCCGTCGGCCCCCGCTTGCCGACCACGCGGAAGGTCCCGAGACACCCGGGATCGCACACGTGCGCCTCGCCCCTCCACACGTACGATATCGACGCATAGGGGATCTCGTCGAGGGCAGACTCGTCGGTCTGGTCGGACTCGACGATGCGGAGGTAATTGTCGTCGACTAGTGCAGCGGCGTCGACCCAGCGGAACCGCTGGGGGGTTGCGCAGCCGGTGAGATCAATGATGCCTTTGGAAAGCTTGTGGAGCGGCTCATAGTAGATCTGTTTTCTTGCGGACATCGTGAGGCGAGGAAACGGGTGGAATATGATATGTCGTCCAAGGATTGAGCTTCGAAGCCGTAGCGTGCGCGGTGGGCTCCACGGATTGCGGGGACTGCGGGGTATCTGTACCCCTCGAGCGAGCGGGGTAGATGCATCCTTCGAGCTGAGGGGAGTGGGGGTATCGCTCAATGGGCGGGGTTCTCAGCTGTGAGTGCATGACCGTCTCCCGCGTGTGGTGGACAGTTTGAAAGTCTACAGACACCTCCGCTCTGAAATTTAGCTCAATTTTCCGGGTGCTTACCCTTGTGAAACCACCCTCTACACCTAAGCGAAATCTCACACACTATACACCCTACGTCGCGTCGCATCGACGCTCAGCTCAGCTGAGCTCAGCTTTGCCGGCTGCACAATTGATGCATGCCCACCACCTTGAAGGTGTCTTTACGGTGCATTATGCGGTCGAAATCATCTCCAGCACATACAAAGGAAATCGAAAGCCACGGATAAAACCATGTTTCCCGGCCGTGCTTGGAATAGCTCACGTGCGACCTCAGCTCTGACATTTCTTGGTGGCGCCGCAGAACAGAAGCTTGCAACAACGTGGTGAGAGGTTGTGATGCGGAATCGACCGGCCCCGGGATATCGTCGACAATGACCGCTTTCCTATCATACGCAGAGAATACCAGAACCGCCAGCGTGACTCAGAGGGCTTGGAATTGTTTGCCGCGAAGGAAAAGTTTCGAGTACTAGCTGGTCAGACACACGTTCCTCTGGTAGACTGGTACATAGCCAAGTATCAGACACCAGTTTCTCCGACAGCTCAGTACATATGTGCAAACAAAAAACGCGGTATTGATGGGGGTATTATGTACGTACAAAGGCACCACGACGTCTGTGATGCCCCTGCACACGAACACTCTTTTCTCCCCACCATTCCCAACTCCATGTGTTCAGGCTCCATGCCCGCAGACCGTGGGAACATATGTCTACGTAAGATTCTCCGGCGAGTTATAACTAGACGCTAACGGGCGCTAGTAGCACGAAAAAGGGTGAACTGGTTACACCGCCAGTCTCAGGCCTCCACAGTGCGCAAAATCCTAGACAAAAGTGCGAGCGCATATCCAGTAGAGACAGAAAACCGTCACCACATCTGGAAACATAAATAAAAGAAGAATCTGCTTCATGGAAGATGCAAAAGGAAGACTGGAGGAGCAGGGAATCGAACCCTGGACCGCCTCTATGCTAAAGAGGAATTATACCACTAAACCACACCCCCGTCTATGCTTAGGGGGCTATCAGATTGCTCTGTGTACTGAAACAAACATCACGACGTAGTTTTGATCAGTAGAGTCGTTCCAACGTCGGGCGGCCTTGCAGCCGTTAGGCGGAACTATCAACGCTGTCCCCGGCCTGTGAGTCTGACCATGCTGATAGCGGGCCTAAGTTTTCCGGCCCGGCGGATGCGGAAAGCTTTGAAGCGTGACGGTTACATGATTATAGCAGTCAATGTGTCTATGGGCTCGATTCGGTTCGGTATGGAGTTCACCGATCGCTCATGCCCAGCGATGTCATGATATGGTTCGCATGACGGTGGCAGCAGGTACCGGATGTATGGGTGAACAGCTTAGGTGTGGATAAGAAGACTTGGGGATTGAAGGAAATCACGCCTACTAATCTCACGAGTCATGGATACTCTCACTCCCTATTCTCTCTCTCTCCTTCGCTATTCTCACTCTCCCAATTCTCACTCATAATTGTACTCGCTCAAGAATTCGTTCATTGTTCTCACTCAGTACTCTCACTCACTATCTTGGCTCGCTATCCTCACTCATTGTTCTCCCTCCCTATTCTTACTGATTATTCTCACTGGCTATTCTCGTCCCTGCTCTCACTCGTCGTTGTCGTTCCTTATTCTCGCTTGCTATTTTCACTCGCTGTTGTTGCAACTTACTCGCTGTTCTCCCTCACGATTTTCACTCCCTTTTCTTACCCAATTTTCTCATTCACTATACTCACTCTCCATTCTCACTCACAATTATCCTCGCCTACTTTTCTTACTCTTCTCATTCACTATCCTCGCTCATTGTTCTCACTCATTATTCTTCCTCCTTATTCTCACTGTATCCAATGTCCATTCTCCCTCTCCCTATTCTCACTTACCATCTTCATTTACTATTATCACTCTCCGTTCTCACTCCCTAATCTCATTCACTATTCTTGCCCACTATTCTCATTCACTATTCTCCCTTACCATGCTCGCTCGTCACTCTCATTCACAATTATCGGGCTCGCCCCCTATTCTCATTTACGTTCCTCACTCACTATTCTCATTCATTATCCTTACTCAATATTCTCGCCAGGTCTGTGAATAAGGCGTGTAGTCCGCCCATTGCTATGCCCGCTATGCCCGTTATGGGACCGAATCTGTGGGGCCCGAAAAATGAAGGATTGCAGCTCTCCCGGCAAGCCTGAGGAGGACTGGAGTCCCATAATCCATCGGGGCCCGGAGATTTGACGGCTGTGGCGATGCCGTATTGTGGCGGTGATGATGCAGCGGTATGAACTGTGTCGCCTCACTTCAACCTCATCGGCGATCGCTCCCCACAGCAATCTACACGAGCATAGACTTTTCAGCTCCGAAGAATGATTTTCTCCACCGGCTTCCTGTCGCCATGCAAAATTTTCACCGAACTAATGATCAAATCTCGGTTTCCGGGTAGCCGAGGCCGCTCGCACACTAGTTAGCCGACTTCCCACTAAAATTCGGGGCCCCACTCGGGTTCCGGGAACCTTTCATCAGGACCGCCCGGGTCCGGCAATTCCTCGCCCCAGATGGGACCGCGTCGCCGGGCGCAATGGTCGGCCGACCGGGCGGACCGTTTTCATTCATTTTCTCACTCACTTTTCATACTCCGTATTCTCGCTCACTATTCTCGCTGGCTATTCTCTCTCACTTTTACTCACTACATATTCTCGTTCACTATCTTCACCCACCATTCTACCTCTCCATTCTTACTGAACTATCATTCTCACTCACTATTCTTTCTCCTACGCTCCCAATTCCCGCTCACTATTCTCGTTCCTATTCTCACTCACTATTCTCACTCACGATTCTCCCTCGCGATTCATACTTGCTATTCTCACCAGCTATTTGCGTTCCCATTCTCACTCATCATCCTCGTTCAACATAGTCGTTCGCTATTTTCACTCACTATTCTCACTCCATATTCTTACTCATTACTATCTCTCTCTCGCTCATTGTTCTCACTCATTTTATTCCTCGTTATTCTCGCTCGCCATTCTCCCTTTCGATTCTCTCGCTCAGTGTTCTCACTCACTACTCTCTCAACTCTATTCTCGCTTACTTTCTTAGACACTCTTCTCATTCACTGTTGTCGCTAGCTGTTCTCACTCTTCTCACTCGATGTTCTCGTTCTCTATTCTCACTCGCTATTCTCATTCTCCATTCCGTTTGCTTGTGTCGGCCTAAGGTAGATGTGCAGGGGAAGTGGGGCGATGCATCGGACTCATCGATACCGGGGCTTTCACCTCGACTAGCTTGGGCGGGCAGGAAAAGGACTGCGTTGGTTCGCCATAGTCTAGTAAGGCTGCATGCGAAACAAATTGATGTTCTCTCTCTCTCTCACCTCATTATCAATAAATTGAAGATTACACACACACTCTCTCTTTCTCTCTCACTCCATTATCGCTCACCGTTCTCACCCACTATTCCCACTCTCCATTCCCACTCACAATTTTGCTCGTTCGCTACGTATTCTCGCTCGCTGACGACCAGTGGATAAAATACCGGCTGGTAACCATAATACCTGACAACCCAGCGCAAATGATCACCCAGTTCCGCCGTTGAACAGTGGGGAGTGCGGGCATGATCACAGTTGTGGAAAAAAATACACTCGGAAAATGTAATCCCACCCAACCCGGAAATTGTAAAAACGAGTTTTCTGAAGTTGGAGTTCGAAATTGGAAATCCCACTAATATCATCCCCCACTTACACCCCAACTCAACTGCACAATTCCTCCGAAAGAAGTTACTTAATATTGGACTATATTGACAGCTGTGTGCGCCGGCACATCCGAAGAAGCGGATACTCAGGTAATTAGCGCCGGCCAAGAGCGGAGATCATCCTGCTAGCATACAAATTTACTCCATATACATATGGAGATCTCGATCAAAGACAGCGGCAGCTGTGTGGTGCGGCGTTGAATACCGTTTGGCTTCAGATTTCCGGTGATTTAGCCCGAGCATAGATAACACTAGATAGTCACTAAATATCACACTATCGCAGCATCGCTCCGTCTCAGGAAGTAACGACAAGCATTGTATTCTCAGGACTTGTTAATTTCCCGCTAGTGTGGAGCGCAATACCGTACAATACCGTCAGGTACAGCTGAGGAATCATTAGGTACTACTTTGACGCCAAGCAGCGGCTGTACGTCAGTACATGACAATTGAGGCCGGATGCGGGCCAAGTTATGATACCTCGAGTCGATTCGGTTCGTATGCACGCATATGCAGTAGGAGAGGGCTAGTATGCACTCTCGAACCCCGCGTTACCCCGCTTCACAAGAAACACGCGTATACCCCGCAGCCGCACTTTCCGTGGTGTCGTCCTTAGCCGTTAAGCACTCGGGATTCAATCTTCACCACGCAAACTCGATGTCTCGAAGAAAAGAGATCTACTATGAGCCGCTTCGCAAGCTTTCGAACAGTACGGTGGACATCACCCACTGCGCGACTCCTCGCCGGTTCCGGTGGATCGAAGTCGCCGCATTGATCGATTTCCACCTTCGAATCGTCGAGTCCGACAAGCCCAGCATCGGCGACATTGCCTACGCCACGATATCATATGTGTGGAAGGGGAAAGCGCATGCGTGCGCTCCGGACTGTCTCGAGACGTTCCACGTAGTCGGCGCGATGGAAGGCGCCGACATCGATCCGATCAGCATCGACCTGCTGCGCACGGCGGCGTTTGCCGCGCGTGACCTCGGCGCCGAGTACCTATGGCTCGACCGGCTGTGCATCATGCAGGCCGTCCGCGACGACAAGGACTGGCAGATCATGAACATGGGCGACATCTACCGGGCCTGCCGGACGTGTCTGATCTTCCCCGGGGGTCTCCAGCGGCTGGTGGTGCTCGAGGAGGAAACCAACTGGATCCTCAGAGCGTGGACGCTGCAGGAGGCGGTGGCCCCCCCGTCGGCGAACTGCGTGTTCCGCTTTGACCGGGAACAGTTGGAATACACAATGTCCAGCGGTAATTCCCAAGTCTTCACGATTGAAAAAGGAAGAAGCGCTAGAATGCCTATATTCTACATGTTGATCGCATCGGTAATGGGGAAGATCGATCAGCGGTGCGAAGGGGATCCGAAGGTTCGCAGTTACCCTGTCAGCATCTTTCGCGGCAACGCCACCGCAGACCTGTTGGTAAACGCGCTCATGGGTATCTTTCACTGTGATGACGATGTGGACGCGAGGGAAGATTTCATATGGCGCAGTGCGCTGTTGCGGACATCGAAGCGCCCCATCGACATGGTCTTCAGCACCATGGCACTCTTCGGTGTGAAGCTGGACCCGGCCAGATATCGAACGCGGGAAGCTGCCACGATCGGGCTGGCGCAGGCCATTCTGGCCAAGGGCGGCCGCGCGAACTGGATCCTCGCATCCGCTACGAATACGCTGCCAACGCCGCAATTTCCGAATGCGTGTACGGTCGACAGCGCCGGCCATCGAACTGCGGATGGAAAGTTTGTGGAGCTCGACAGTGCTTTTGGGGTTCAGATCAACGTGGTCATGTCGGATGCACCCGGCGGCGTTCTTGACGATAGCGGGACGCTAACGGTAGTACTACCGATGGCAAGGGTTCGAGCCGCGATGACTGCGGAAGGCGTGGGATCGGTGGAGTTCCTCGACAGTGAAGGACGTGCGGCTGGTGCGGATTCGGAGATACTCTTCACAGGGACGACGCCGGGAACACATGCGGTCATCGTTGGGACGCAGAGAGTGATAAATATCATGTCCTGTATGAGCATTCCCACGGATACGGTTGTCATACTCGTCGAAAAATGTAGCCACGACTCCGGGCTATGGCATATGACCGGGAGGGCTGAAATAATAAGGTCGACGTTGGAACATTGCTTCAAGGAGGCTGAAGTTAGGCTCGCACACGTGTGTGGTTCCGGGCAATCTCAGTGACCCGACGGGATGAGTTAGGGGCATCGGGTTGGTCGGACGGGTCGCGGTAGTCGGGTGCGCCGGGGGGATCCTGGGCAGCTGGGGGTGACAAGAGAAGCATCTGCAGGGCTTGGAGGGGTTAGAGAGGTTGGGATGGCTAAATCAGTTGGAGGAGAAGGGAGTGAGTGGATGATGTGGGATAACGGACGGAGGAGTCGCAGGACGCACAGAAGACGGAGGGATCGGAAGATGGGAGCGGTCGGAGCAGCCGGGGTTGAGAACTGCAATCGATTGAATATCCTTTCAAGAAATTCATATGTGCCCATGTACTTCTATGTGTGGCCCCAGGTACACTTCATGTTTCCAGGGCAGTGGCGACGTGAACGTCCGCCGTCACCGTCACTGACGTAGCCTCTCGTAAATCAAAGCATACAAAGAGGAACGGGCCCTACCAAGCACGCAATCTCCTGTTTGTACATAGATGGAAGTTTGGGTGCAACAAAAGACGCCACATCCTCCGGCGGGTTTCCGGACGTCTCACCCTGCGGACTGGTGGATGAGCGGATTGGTGCGATGGAGAGCTCCCGCAGACGTCCCCGTTGAACCGGTATCCGGGCGTCTGTCTGCTGTGAGGACGTCGACCTGTAAGCTGTCTGGGATTGTACCGGATATCACCCACTGTGGCGGTGCTATTGTGGCGGTGCCGTCTGTGGCGGCTGATCAGTTGTCACATCAATAGAGTAGGTACTACAGTACTGACCGTGGGCCGCTCGGTGTTCCACATAGCCAACTCTGTTCCAGAAGGATTATTCACCGCACTGTCACGGCACTAAATTCCTCAGCTATCGACCATGATTTTACTACAGACTGCGGTCGCCACGGAAAAGATTTTGCAGGCAATCTATCATGCACGTACCTACCAGTGCTAGCGAGATCTAAGACCCGACCTACTTGACGTGCCGAATCGATCTCATAAGCGTGACGGGTTCCTGCGGATAGGACCGTAATCACCCCGTGGGAAAGTCATCATATATAAGAACTTACTTACATACAGGACGGCAGAAATGTGCCCACTTACGCTAGTAACTAAGTGCTAGTCTTATCCGAGCAGTGCTTATGGTGATCTTACAAACGAGGAAGGCTTGGTGAGCAAGCAAAATGTAGATATAGTAGTAAGCACGACGACGGAATTTTTCTCGCGGTCTAGAGTACTGGCCAGGAACTCAGCCGCCGCCGGGTGAGCACACATACCGGTATCACCGAAAATATCGGTCGGTCGGTCGGTCGGGTAGGGAGAACTGGGGCACGATGCCCATGTCCCGCGGGAGGAAGGTGTACAATGCACATACCACTGTCGGTCCTCTATGTGGGGTTCACCTCACTAGCTCTCAGATTGATGAATATTTTCACAAAAACAATACTGTGAGGCCGATGATCTTTGGTTTCATCCGAAATTGCGCTTGGTCCATGCAAGTTGGAAAGATATGTGCATCAACTCTAGCAAGCCATCCGTTCGATTAAGCTTTGATGATGAAGTAAGGAGTGATAAGCATTGCCCGTGTGCCTAACGCGACATCGCGAGCTAGGTATCTGGATGAGCCGGTGGCGTAGCGACTCTCTAGTCGCGGGTATAGAAACGTAACGGTATGAAACAAAAATACCCAACTCGCCACAATTTTAAGTATATCCGTCAAGTGAACTGACATTCGGCACATGAATCATGATTGGAACAAAGTGACAAATATTCGGTCCCGGGCATACACGGGCCTGGACCGGAGAGTACCAGGTTCACCGTGTGCTAGTGGGGAACTTACCTCTTACTTCTGTATGGCCACATATATACGAGCGGCATGAGATTTTAGAAGCTAACTAACTAACGCCGGTCGCTTCGACCACGCCTCCAAACGCCGCACCAAACGCCGTCGGTCGTCGGTCGTCGGGGATACGAAGCGAATCGCTTATCCGACCAATCAGTCGCCGAGATGGAGGGGCGAATGATTCGCTGTGCCCGTCGGCCGGGGGCGCGGAGTAAGCATACCGGCTATACGGAATAATCGGAGCAATCCATCTGCTGTACGTACATAGCCTGCGGGCAGGATTATCCGCTGGGCTCAGTCGGAAATAGGAATGGCCCACTAAGCGACTTTGTCGACATTCATCAGAGAAAACCGCTTTAGATGGGTCCCTTCGGGAGGTTTTTCTCCTACGCCTCACTGCGGAAGGGGGCGGGATTGAGAGTCGAGACTCAACAATGGGCTCCCTGGATGATTGGTATTCTACCATCCATGTGCCCTTCCGCATGCACGTGCGGCAAACCTTGGATGTGTTCCTTTATGGAAAGAATGACGGTAGCTAGACTGACTCGAGACCCCCGGAGTCCCTTCCAGGACGCTGCAATGCAGATACCTAGAAAGTACGGGGAACTGTGCGGCACGTGTCTGACATCCAGCCAGCCAGCAATCCTTCAAACAGAAGAGCATTACCTATTGGATTGCTATGTACCATTGTACCGCTGGTAGGAAGGCCCGAGGCCTACGAGCTGCGTGCTTATGATCATTGCATGAACTGAGCGGCAGTTTTTAAGGATTCCCGAATTCCAGATTACGGCGTTTAGGCCGCCCCCACCCCCGCAGCCAAACGACCCACAGAGTGTTGAGTGATCCCTGAGATGCAACGGTCCCACAACTCCCGGCCCCTCGGGAGAGGTTAATACAGTTGGGCGGGGGGGGGAGAGGGGGGGGGGTGGCAATACGAGTACCATGCAGACTAGGACTACTACTCCGTGTGAGTATCTTGGGCTTTGGACTTCGAGGTATAAGACCCGCCTCTCTCGCTCCAGTCCAATTCCTTCATCATCCACCTGCTCACTACCAGCTCCTCTCACCACAAGCAAAGCACATTCAATCTTAATTCCAAATTCCTCAAAATGAAGTTCCTCGTCGCACTCCTTTCGCTCTCTGCCATCGCCGCAGTTGAAGGCAAAGGTATGAACATACCACTCCACCGCCTCCTGGGCCCCTTCCTCTCCTTACCCAGGCTAACACACCCCCCCCAGACTTTGTCTACAAGCGCCTGAACAAGAACGACACGATGCTCCTAGTGGTCGACATCCAAGTGGGACTATTCCAGATGGCGCGCGACACCTCCCCCGAGGAGTACCGCAACCACGCGCTCGCACACTCCGCGATCGGGCCGCTGTTCGACATCCCGACGATCCTGACCACCAGCGCCCAAGACGGCCCCAACGGCCCGCTGCCCAAGGAGATCATCGCGATGCACCCGAACGCGCCGCTCGTGATGCGCCACGGCGAGGTCAACGCCTGGGACAACGCCGAGTTCCGCGCCGCCGTCAAGGCCACGGGCAAGAGCCAAGTGATCCTCGCCGGCATCACCACCGACGTGAGTCTTCTCCCGCTTGCTACCCGTGCCTACCGATCCGAATGCTGACCCCCCACAGGTCTGCACTACGTTCCTCGCCCTGTCCCTCCGCGAGGCCGGCTACGAGGTCTGGGCCAACACCGACGCCTCGGGCACGTTCAACAAGCGCATCGCGGACGAGGCGAATGCGCGCATGCGCGACGCCGGCGTCACCACCACGGGCATGTTCGCTATCGCGCTCGAGCTGATGCGTGACTGGAGGAGCACCCCTGGCGCGGCCACCGTCCTGCCCTTCTTCGACCAGTGAGTCCCCTCCCCCACCATTACTGTCCCCGCAGTTCTGACCAAACTCAATAGGTACCTTCCTGCCTACGGCTATCTCGCCCGCGGGCACGGTTACGCCACTCAGAACGGGACCTTGATCCCCGGAGAGGCCGAGCTGCTTTAGATGCGCAATGGGGATGCTGCTAGAATAATGGGGTGAGGTGGTAGTTAGTGTAGTTGCTGTATAAAATTACTGGGTGGCTGATGTGTGGTGGAGCTGATAGACTGCGAGGATGGAGAATAGAATTGGGGTTGTAGAATTCTTGGCACACGAGACTTTTTTTATTGACTCTTGACTTAATCAAGTGATGGGATGTCCGCACTGTAGGCAGTACCGGTACCCAGTATTATACCTACATCCGGGAAAGGTGGGGAGCGGGACGGTGGTGAGGGGTAGGGGAAGGGTTTGATTTTGTGTTGTAAAAACAACATGACTATAGATATGATATCCATATAGTGTGAATGGTTTATCTTGATCGTTGGAACAGTGAAAGTGGGGTTGCAGAATTGTCGCAAACAGCCCGATTTGTCGCGTCTTTCACCGGGAACCTTAACGCAGTTGGAAACACCAAGTCGCATTTATACTATCCAGGGACTTCCGAGCTACTGATACTCTTCTGAACCAAAATAAATAAATTGAAAAATTGAAAAATATACGAATCGCCACACCGGCCTCCGCCCCCACTTCAAAGGAGAATCAGACTCGGATACAGGAGCCATGCTCTTCCAGCATCTGACAGACCACTGTCAATCCCCCGATAAACGCAACTGGGGAAATGAAAAATACCACCGCTATGATCCACCACCTACTCCAAATTATGCTTGAAACAATCCACAAAGCATTGAAGGTGAGCCAGAACAAGGTCCAAAAGCGCTGTGGAACTGTGCTTTCTCGTTTCTCGAAACGGGTAAGGAGAAGCATGGGAAGGAAGCAGAGGATCATCATTATAAGTGCCACTATTCTTAACGGAGCTGCGTTTCTCATCTCCCCCCAGAATCGTCGACCTTCTCCGACTTCAAAGGGTGATGTCATAGGAACTAACAGGATGGCGGCCGCGTCGGTGGTAGGATCGATTTCCTCGGTCCATATGGCATCGGAGTCCTTTAGGCTGCCTTCCGTCGATAGGGCTGCAAGAGGTATCGATGCGTCGTCATTGCTGTCTCCAGTGCTAGCGCAAGACGCTGCGCCGTGGACGCGGAAGATAAACCGCCCGGATGGGTTGCCAGCTTTGTCAAGTTTGAATTTCCCGGAACATTCGCCTCCCAGAGCCTCGCCGGCATGCATGTAGAGCCTGGGAATCACCTTTCCAATGTAGCCCTCAAAGATGCCCCCGCGGTCCCTTGCCTCGTCCATTTCCGGAGAATGGACGAGATAAATTGATGGGTAGCTCGGAGTGACAAGGTGGATAGCCAAGTTGACCAAGGACATGAGGATATATGGGAAGACGGTGAGGCCGAAAGCTGCGTAGCCATAACGATCCACCTAGTAGTAGACGAAAGTCAGTCGACGTCTCTGCATCTCGATGGCGGAGAGTCGAATACCTGAATTCCGCGGGCTCGATACAGCGTAAATGATCCGAATACCGTCTGAAATATTGCTGCAATGATCTTCGGAATGTTGTACTCGGAAGATAGAGTGATCTTGTTGCTTGTCGTCTCGCCGGTCGGGATAACGGTAGCACGGTGAATGCATATCAGTGCATAGCCCTCTGGTAGCTCGCAAACGCCGTGGACATTATTACCGACCCGGGCCACCACCGCCACGTCCCGGTATCTATTGTTATGCGCTACCTTGAAGGTTACCGTGTTTCCGGTAGATGCACTGCATGGCAAACTTCCAGTTAACAGAGCCCCACACTGCCCCACCTCCCCACCCCATCATCAGAGCCTGACCCTAGGTGCATTACCTGTTAGACACTATCAACCTTGCGTTCTCGATTACTTGGCCATCGGATGGTCTCCACTTGTCATTGCGGCAGACGACACACAGAGCTTCAGCCAGTGCTGCTCTTTCCAGCGGATCCTTCGAGGAGATCGCGCAGCGGAAAAGTACGTCCAAGTTCATAATTATACCGTAGAAGGGAGAGCACAGTGAGACCAGGCAGCTGAATAGCGATGATGTGAAGGACTGCCAGGGGCCGAATCTGAGGGAGGCGACGTGGGACACATAGTTCAACAAGAGGCTTTCGGGCTGTTTTTTAGCGATTCTCCCAACAGATCTTGTTAGTATGATAGCAGTGGCTCACAATTGCACGATATCCTTCCAATCGGTCGGAACACAGATCAAGCCGGGGCGGCCATAGGTGGTCGAGCCACTGGGAACCGTGACAGTCAGGTTCATAAGCGGGCCGCCGATGACTGACGTTGCAAGACTGCCGAAAAGAAGCGCAATCGCAAGACACCACCTCCACGGCGATGGTTTGAGGGAGTAGGTGATCATGGTGGGGCGGAGACGGCCGTGTATTTGGTGAGTTGGAACTTGTAGTAGTCGGTCGTGCAATAGATATCGGTGAGAATGAATCAGGAGATGGCAATCGCTGAAGTACCTAGGGGGAACGCAGGAATTATACTGCAGCTGAGGGTGATTTTCATTGCGAGGGGCTCAGCCTCACGAATCGATTCCACCACTTGGCGGTGACTTGTCGTTTGATGGAGAATGAATTCCAGTCACGGGCTGCTGTGCGCATTGTCATTCTGGAATGATGTGGTCGCACTGCCTAAAAAAAGCAAAATCCCATCAGTCGCACCAATAACATTAGAAGATAAAGAACAGTTTAAGCACGAGTCAGGCTACGTTAGCAGAGTTGCATGCGTTGGGAGGGGTCTACAAACACAACGCAAAATCGGATTTCCCCGATGATCGTTGCTTGGAGAGTACGGTCCATGCTGAAACCTCACAGACTCCAGAGTCTGCAGTAGTAGAGATGCAGCCTTACGTCGACGATAACGCTACAGCAGTACATAATATCGTTGACCTCCGGCAGCCAATGTTCTACATAGACCAGTCCCGACCACATTTAGGTACGGTCTGGTCGGATCGGCATATATCCCGACCCAAAAATTTCAGGTCTGGTTGGGTCGGGATATGTCCAGAACATAGATTTATCAGGTCGGGCCGGGAAATATCCCAACCGACCGCGCATAGGTCGGGATAAGCCTGGCTAAGAAACAACATTTGACGTCGGAAACGCTCTAACTACTGCCGGAAACTGAGGAAAATTTTGCGGCTGATAGAGTTAACAGTTAATCCGACGTCGGCCGACCTGAGCCGACCGAGCCTGGCAAGGTCTGGTCGGTCGGGATATATCCCGACCTACCAAAGCCTAGATCGGGTCTACTTAATTTCATCCCGACCAACCAAAGCCACGGTCGGATCTGGATATTTCCCGACCGACCAGACCGGTCGGCCGACCGGTCTGGTCTACGTAGAACACTGAACAGACTCCAAAGTCCTGACGTTTCCAACGTCACATCTGGTAATTTCTGATCGTCGACAGGCCTCCAGTCTGCTGTGCGCACCACGCCACACAGACTAGTTTCGTCGATGCGAGGATGTGCATTATGTCGGGTAACTTCCAGTCTGTCAGGTATCTAGATGATAACGTACGCTACCGTGAGCATTGGTAGGCCTTGTGAATTTTTCGATGATCATGGCCAATGGGTGGTGGTGATGCCAGAAGGTCACGTGCCGACGCGCGCAGTCCCCCATTAAGAGCCCCCCGGAATCTCGCTTAGATTGCCCGGGCCCCGCACACGTCGTGACTACATATATAGCCGCCTCGGCACGTACACGAGTACTCCAGCTGCCAGCATACCCATCATAACTACAGCATTCCCGATCTCGAAGAACCGTCGCCGCCTTGTTGCACCGTCCAAACTTACTAGCCACATCTCTATAGTAGCCGTCGACTCGCCAGCAGAACGGTTCCGTGGAGAGGTGGGCTGCAGAGGTGCGTGTATCGGTGATACGCGGCTGCCGCCAGAAGCACGATATCGGCAATAATCAGTTACTGCGATGCCAAAACGCCAGAAACTAGACCATCACGAGCAAAGGCTACCGTCGCCGGCGCGACGGTCTGCGTCGCCCCCACAGACTCCAGCTCGAACACTGCGGATCTCCGGGATCCCGCTGACAGTATCGAAGGATGATTTTGAAGTCTATCTTCAGGAACTAATCGGATATCATGGTTTTGGACTATCGATGGTTCCTTCAAAGGATTACGCGGTAGCGACGGTTACTCTTACGGAAGGGGAGACCACGGGACTTTCTGGATGCACTCCAGGCAACAGAATCTACCTTCAACACCCAGGATCGACCATGAGCCTAGTCGTTGACTGTGTCTTTCTCGGGATGACGCCGTTGTATTGCGCAGAAGAGCCCACGGTGGAGTAATGCCCACTTCGCTGCCCCCTCAGCGTACACTACATACAATATTCGGTAGAGCTGATCAGTATTTCTAGTATTGTTGCCGTCACAGGCCTCGCCGGACATGCATACGAGTCATGGACCTCGCCCGGCGGACCGTGGATGTGGCTACGGGACTTTTTGCCATCAGATCTGGAAACACGAGGTCAGAGCGTGCGGATTCTGACCTTTGGCTATGACTCGGGCCTCATCGACACCACCGCTACTCCTTCCATTCAGGACTACGCGCGAGCGCTGTTTGACAGCCTGAGCGGTGAGCGTACAGGTGACAATGTAAGTGAACAGCAGGGGTACACATGTATGTGTTGTGGAATCCGCCGGTTGACAAATGATCTCAGGAGCGGCACCGTCCCCTCATTTTCATAGGCCATAGCATCGGTGGTTTGATCATCAAACAGGTGGGGCAACATCATTCCCACTTCTCATTGGCGCCCTTGATTCTTACCAACTACCGATATTACCTAGGCACTCGCAGATGCATCCCAGCAGAAAGAAGAGTACGAAAAAGATAAAGCCATCTTGCGCTCGTGCACTGGTCTCTTTTTCTTCGGCGTTCCCAATCGAGGACTTAATATCAGGAATCTACGGACGCTGGTGCAAGACCAGAATAATGAATACTTCGTCAATGACCTGAGAGAAGGCTCGGAACTCCTACGACAGGCGTATCAACGTTTCACACAATCCGTCCAGCTCGAAGGCTGCCAGATAACGTCGTGTTATGAGCTCAGGGACACCCAAGCTGTGATCGTGGACCCCCGAACGGGACGTTGGATAACAGGCGAAATGATACGGGTTGTCACACAGGACTCAGCAACGTACGCTCTACCCACCGATCCGATCCACATGCAGCTAGGGATCGATGCCGACCACTTAAGCATGGTGAAATTCACCGATCCCTTCGACCATCGCTACAGCATAATAAGAGAGAGACTCTCGCAGTGTGTCGCGAAAGCTCCAGGCATTGTCGAAGCTCGAGTACCGAAAGTTGAAACGCCACCACGGAAACACGAAGGTATGTGGACTGCAAATGCATTGACGTTTGAGCCGCGGGATGGGCAAGAGGAGCGAGGAGAGGATATGCATCAAGTCTTTCCTTTCTTGGCTTTCCTAAGTATTGCGACTGTTCCCGGTACCGATACTGACGAGGTAGTGTAGTACCTAAGGAGCCTATATTCATGGCCCCCTCGTGGGCGAATTCATGTTTCGTTGGGAGAGAGGAGGTACTGAGCCGGCTCGAAAATCTACTAAGCCCCGACGGTGAAAGGCCACGGCGTGCTGCAATGCATGGACTCGGAGGAGTTGGGTATGACTCCACGTTTAGGGAGCGTTGTCATCTAGTGTCGAACTGGTGCTAATACCTTCCAGGAAAACGACAATTGCAATCGAGTTCTGTCGCCGGTGGAAGAAAGCACAACCAGGCGATCACATCTTCTGGATACACGGGGAATCTCACGAAGCCTTCAACATGAGTTATCTGGAGTTGGGAAAGGAAGCGGGTGTTTTGAGTGACGATGGGCATCAAAAACAAGCTATTGATGGGCACGGAACGACTCGAGGCGAGCCTTCGAGGCAAGGGTTGGGGGAGGTCAAGAAGTGGCTAGACAGTCCGGCCAGCGGTAACTGGATTATGATCATCGACAATTTCGACGACATCGACTCGTACCCCGAGAAATATCTTCCAATACAACGTGGAGCGATCTTATACGGAACACGCGATGGAGCGATCGTCCTAAACCGTGCATACGTCCCCCCAGATGCTGGCGTGGATATTAATGCGATGACCGAAGCGGAAGGAGTTGAGATGTTCTCAAAACTCTTGTCTATCGATGAAGCCCCCTCGCACCATATTTTCGAGCTTCTGAGCCATTTGGAGAAGTTGCCTCTAGCAATAGAACAGGCGGCTGCATTTATACGAGTTACCAGGGTAGGAGTTCTGGCCTACATGGAGATGTTCAAGGAATGTGAGCGCAATCAACGGGAGCTGTTGGAGGAGCAATTACCGTCGACAAATCTGGACCGCAGACCGGAGTCGCGCGCGGTGATGACAACGTGGAGACTCACCTTTAGTAAAATCCAGGATACGAGCCCTGATTCGGTGAAGTTGCTGGAATATATGAGCTTTCTCAGTTCAGACGACATATCCGAAGAATTACTGAGAGGTCTACCATTCCTCAGCAACCAAAGTGACGTACGATTCAAAAAAGCCTTTGGTCCACTTATCTCCTTTGCCCTGATCTACAAACTCGAAAGCCCAAGTTTTCGTCTACACCGCCTTGTCGGATTATACATCCGGACAAAAATGGATTCCGATGACCCACATCGGAGAAATCATCTTCTAAAAATCATTTCTGAGATGTTGAGCAACAATTTCCCACATGATATGTTTGGAAATTACGCACGGTGCTTATACCTTTTCCCCCACGCAGCGGCCGTAGTGAGCCACGACGGGAATGCCACCATTAGTAATCCTCCTCGCAACTTAAAAATACTTTTAAGCCTTTTTATGTTAGACAAAGGGGATTTTCCCGGTGCTTTAGTCGGGCTCCAAAAGCAGCTTGACTTATGGGAGAACACCCTCGGAAAAGAACACCCAGACACTCTCAGAATCGTCAGCTACATGGCCATAGGGTTTTTGTACTTGGCGGATTATGACAAGGCGTTGGTGTGGTATCAGCGGGCGCTTGACGGCAGAGAGAAGGCCCTCGGAAAAGATCACCTACACACTCTCAACACTATTACAGACATGGCTGGGGTGTTTAAATTACAGCGGGATTATGACAAGGCGTCATTGTTTTATCAGCGGGCGCTTGAGGGCAAGGAGAAGATCCTCGGAAAAGATCATGCAGACACTCTCGACACCGTCACAGACATGGCCGACATGTTTACCTCGCAAGGGAATCATGGCAAGGCGTTGGAGTGGTATCAGTGGGCGCTTGACAGCAGAGAGAAGATCCACGGAAAAGATCATCCAGACACTCTCCGCACCGTCAGCGACATGGCCTGCGTGTTTACATCGCAGGGGAACTATGGCAAGGCGCTGGTGTGGTATCAGTGGGCGCTTGACGGCAGAGAGAAGACCCTCGGAAAGGACCATCGGGACACTCTCGACACCGTCCACGACATGGCCGATGTGTTTACCTTCCATGGGGATCGTGACAAGGCGCTGGTGTGGTATCAGCGGGCGCTTGAGGGCAAGGAGAAGATCCTCGGAAACGATCACCTAGACACTCTCGGCACCGTTACAGACATGGCTCTGTTGTTTACCTCGTGGGGAGATTATGGCAAGGCGTTGATGTGGTATCAGCGGGCGCTTGACAGCAAGGAGAAGACCCTTGGAAAAGACCATCCAGACACTCTCGACACCGCCAGAGACATGGCCGCCTTGTTTACCGTGCAGGGGGATCGTGACAAGGCGTTGGTGTGGTATCAGCGGGTAATTGACGGCTATGAGAAGGTACTCGGACACGAGCATCCCACTACTCTTAGGGCAATAGCAAGTGTGACCAACATCTTGGATTGGAAACGTAGTTCCGGCAATGCCTCGATCGTGCCTGCGCAGGCAGTTGATGACTCCGATTAGCCCCTGTTGTTCCATTATAAACGCGCTCAGTGAGGTATGTTCAGTTTACACGCAAGCTTTGTCACTGGAATGAGTCCCCAGATGTGGACGTACTAAAGCTAAACCTTTCAGCTTTCTAATTCTAGGTACGTCGTGACAAACGTGTCGGCTTTCGAAAGTCATTTCGAAGTTACGATGGCGAGCGGCGGACTCGAAGCGGCGGGAGGGCGGCATATGACGGCTTTAAGGGCGGAGGTGTATAGGAGAGCACCTGGTGGGAGTAGTACAGGAGGATCAGTGGGGGAACGAAATGGCGGGAGGGAACGAAATGCCAGCGGAAGGGAACGAAATGGCGGAAGGCACACGGACGGCGGGCCTAGATGAAAATCTCAGCTTATGGAAATAATGTGAGCCCAAGAAACAGGACGAAAAGGATACCGAAAAGGATTGTTTATGGGTTTCATGGTTTTTGTTGCGTGTTGCATGAGTTTTTGTGTGTATTTTATTGTCTGAATTTTTGTTTCTGTGGGTTTTCAATACCTCGCTACTTTCACGACTTACTCGCAGCCCGTATCGTCTTGTCTCGAAAATACTCGGAAAAGGGCTGCCGTGGCTGGCGAGGCTCCGTGTGCTCATCGTTCGGAGTGAGATACTGTGTAGCAGGTAGACGACGCCTCCCCAGGGAAGTGAAGCAGGAAATAGATATTAGTATGCCGGATCACCCACAGAATGCATAGCGGCAACCAACCCGATGATAAGTGAATGCCACAATTATGCTTATAATTTTTCCCTCGAGCCTAGAGCCGCCGCAGAACCTCCCTCTCTTCCCTCTCTTCCCTCTCTTCCATCTCTTCCGCTCTTCCGGCTCCCCCAGCTCTCACTCCCACTAGGACACCCCACCTTCTTGCATCTTCCCCATCAGCCCTTGGTATCAGCCTGCGCACAGCAGTGGAGGAAAGCAAGTCTACTATAGAGGCAGACCGATGTAGCCGAAAATCCCGTCGATGCAAAGCATGCGCGAGTGATACGTTGTGAACCTCAGAGCGTGGCTGCGACAAAGGTTTCCAGCCAGCGGGGCAGCGGGGCATCGGCATTGCAGAGAGGAGGGCTTGCACGTCCGCGCAAGAAGCGTGACTGCCGCCGCGGCTGCTATGGTAGTACAGACGCGGTCGTGCTGTCGCCGGTGGGGTGCTGGCATACCGTACATGAGGATATGTATGATGGCTAGCTCTGCCCATTGGCATAGAACATATGTACTTTCTTTGTGTGTATGTACTCTACTCGGAATGCGGAGTGCAGCGTGCATCGTGCATTGAGCATCATGTGGCGTGCGGCGTTCGTGCCCCGTCGAGGTTTGCGCACCCATCCGTCAGATTGTGTCTGCGTTATGCGTTTTTGGCTTCTAGTTTCTGGCTTTGGGCTTCTGGCTTCTGGCTTCTGGCGTAGGGCTTCTGGCGGGGCGGGGCGGGCTGGTGTTTTCAGAGCCACGCTGCGTGTTCCGACTACCACCGCTCCGCTCCGACTACCTACGAGGAGTCTGAGGTACTGGCACCTACTGTAGAGTAGCAGCACGCGACATCACGGGATATCACCCGCGGCGGTGGATGTGTTCTTCATTTGCGTCATCATAGCCATAGCTGGGTCGCAATGAGCGGTTTCCATCTGTTTCCATCATACGGTGGTACGTTCACGTGTTTCACTCCACCCCACGAAATCGATACATGTGTAAAATTGGAGGAGCACTCAAGTTTTTTATTTCATAGGATTCATCGTCCCCGTCTTCGTCTACTCAAGGTAGTCTACTATTATGTACAACCTCACCCGCGCACACCCCACACCCTAGGCCCCGCCCCGTCCTCACCAGAAACAAAGAAAAATCATGATCCATCACTATACCGCACGCGCGCGCGCTCTATCCAGTATCTACTGCCTCACATTCTCGACGCGCTCTTCCGGCGTACCGAACCCGAGGCCGGTCTTCTCGCCAACATCGTCCGCATCGCTGACGAGACCGTACTGTACCGCGTACTCCTCGATCTGTGCCTGCGTGAGGATTGGCAGTTCCTTGGATGCCTTGACGTAGGAGATTCCCTCAGTGTAGCCCTTGGCAAAGACGATGTCCAGCTCCTCGAGCGAGCGGTTCTTCGTCTCCGGGTAGAAGAAGTAGATGAACGGCAGGAACGAGGCGTTGAGGCTTGCGAACACGAGGTATGTCCCCCAGCCGATCTTGTCGATCATGATGGGTGTTACCATCACCACCGCGAAGTTGAACAGCCAGTTGTTGATCGTGCTCACGGCGTTCGCCTTGCCGCGCGTGCGAAGCGGGTTGATCTCGGCGGGGTAGAGCCATGGGAGTGGTAGCCAGGTGGCGCCGAAGGATGCGATGTACAGGAATAGTCCGACGGCGGCGCCCTTGGCCGCTTCGGGAGTGCCCGGGATCAGGCAGGAGAAGGTGATGGTCATGCTGACCATCTGTCCGATGGTACCAGCGAGGAAGAGCTTACGACGTCCCATCTTCTCGATGACGAACCAGGAGAAGGTAGCAAAGATACTGTAGACGATCATGTTGACACCGCCGAGAATCAGCGACATCTGGCGGGTCTGGCCGAGCGACTGCTGCATCAAGATGGGGAAGTAGTAGATAACGGCATTGCAGCCACCAATCTGCTGCATGATCTGCGATGACGCTCCGAGGATGACGCGGCGCAGATGCTGCGTCTTGCCGTTGGTCAGCATGTCGGACATCTTCGGCTTTACGCCGATCTGTCCGGCGGCCAGGAGCGAGTCCATGATGATGCGCTTCTCGAGCAGGACCACCTGCGAGTCGATGGGCTGGTCGTGGAGCGCCGAGATGACGGCGGTTCCTTCTGCGTCGCGGTCGCGAGCGAGGAGCCATCGGGGAGACTCGGGGAGCACCAGCATGCCGCCGATGATGATGACGGCAAACACCAGCTGGAAGGCGATCGGGAATCGCCAGACCATGTCCGTGCCAGTGAAGGAGACTCCGTAGTTCAGCCTGCGAGCCATCAGTTTCTGTGTGTATGACACTGTCGGACGAGAGGATGTCTCACCAGTAGGAGATCAGCGTTCCGAACGCGATCGATCCTCCTTGGATACAGATCAGAATTCCACGGTTCTTGGACTGCGCCGTCTCGGCCTGGTATGCCGGAATACTCGACGTGTTCATTCCGTTGCCCACTCCCATAACGATTCTACCGATGATGAATTGTGCCTGTTCTTCTGTGTAAGCCTACTTGTGTCCACACGGACAGGGGAGGGAATCGCCTTACCAGCGGAGCATGCCCTTCAAACGTCAACGCCTGAATGAGAACACCGAGAACCATGATAGCCGCGCCAGTGATGATTGATCTCTTGCGACCAATCTTCTCTCCGATAAACAGCACGAGCACCGCACCAGCCAGACACCCGACTTCGTAGATGGCCGTGACCAAGCCCTGCATAGTCGAGTCGCCATCTGCGCAAACACACCGACTCGTCAGTTGCCGCGAACGAACACGCAACCGAGAACGAGGGGGGGTAATTACAAGTTTCCGGTATCGTCTTGTTGAACTCCGGCGCCGTGATCAGGCCGGACATGACTCCCTGGTCGTATCCGAACAGTAAAAATCCTGCGAGACTTGTCAGCTTCCGAATAGCCCAACTGCCCAGCCGATAGTCCAGTCGGTGAAACCATACCAGTGGTGCATATCGTGGACAGGAAGAAGCCGAGCTTCTTCCCCCGAAGCCCCAAGTGAGGCTGCATATCGATTGACCGTCTGTCGTGAAGTCGAAGTGTCTCTTGTGTCGTGGAGGATGTGGCTATCCCGTATGGATCCGCGGCTGTAGGTGATAGTCAACGGTCTTTTTCTTCCTTTTCGTCTTCTTCGTCTTCTTCTTCTTCGAACGGACAGACAGAGAGGGGAACAACGTGGGGCACGGAATACCTTTATAACCACCCAGCAAACCACCAACCTCGGGCAAAGATCAGCGTCTCGCACACACGCAGCACGCTCCATGCGCGGAACATATACCCATGCGCATTCCCATGCGCTATCGATTGATTCGATTCGATGCGTGGGCGCCGACAGCTACGGTGTGTGACCCACTACACGCATCCATCGCCGGCAGTCAGTCAGTCAGCCAGTCAGTCGGTCAGTCAGTCGGTCGGTAACACTAGACCCGACGTCCGGATTCTCCGTTCATGCGATTTCACGTGTGATGGATTGGGCTAAAGGTATGTAGCCCCGGAAAATCCCCACGCAGCATACACGGATGCACATGAACTTTGACGTTGCGTCGGTGCGTCGGTGCGTCGTCGGTGCGCGCGTGCAGCAGCGTCCAATTACCTCTGTCTGGCGAAATGGGTGTCCTCGGAAAACTCGTGGCTACCTAGGTAGGTAGTATTCTCCACTCCCGTTTCCCGTCCGCGATGCCGAAACCCGCCATCCCATCCCCCCTCTCCTGCTCTCCACCCGTTCTCCACCCGGCTCTCCCCCTACTTACTACTCACTACCAGCGTTCCCCCCCTACCTACACACCCACCCACCCACCCTCACGTCCGGCCTCGCGCCGCCGGGATCTCACATGCATTCATTCTGCTGTGCCGTGCTGTGTGCTGTGCTGTGCTATGTGTCTCGTGTTTTCTCACTCCCTTCTCACCGGGGGTTGGGTTGGGGGGTTGATCATCCACTCCAAGAGGGCAGTCGATTGTCGATCCCCCCATCACCCCGTTGCCAAGCTCTTGCAAAGCAGCCCATGCGGGAAGGTGGACTCGCATGTACGCCTATGACGTGCACACCCACTGGATAAACGAAACGTGATGATGATACTCCTCCGCTTGCAGTAATCCGAACTCACTCCTCTCACAAGATGATCGTCGACGCCCGCGCGCCCGCCCCTGCCTGCCTGGCTGGTCTGGTGTGTGTGGGTGGAAGTTACCGAGTTACCGAACTTGTAACCGACGATCATCTGCGGATTTCTACATCTCTCCCCGACCCCCCAACCAACCTCCCGAGGGAATTTTGTTCCTTATTTCCCACACCACCGACGAGGTGCCCCGAAGGCGAAGGCGGCGGAAGTGTTTTAGTTGTGCTCGTGTCGTTCACAAGCACGTACGAAGGTAGGTATGTGGAGTATATAGTTGCCTTTCCTGACGCGACCAGACAGAACATGTCATGCCACCGATGTCGCCCTTCGGCCGCCCCAAGTGTGCTAGGTAAAGTTCCGACCCTGCAAATTCATAGTACATACAGACATGGTGCACCCTCAACTTGCAGGGTCGGAACTTTGAGCAGCGTCCGTCTCTCCTCCCCTAGTCCCCTCGTCCCTTCGTCCCCTCGTCCCCTCCTCTTCCCCACCCGCGCCTCGCGCTTGGCATCGTTACGGAGCAACCGAACCAGACAAGCTTCCTTCTCAGTCGGGGAACCGGTAAAGCAGGGCAGGAGATGCCAGGTGGGTCCATGGTAAGCATAATTTACCCCCAAATCCGGCGCGATGACCGACTTGGTCAGCGGTTCGTAAGGGAACGCGAAAAAAAGGGACGGGGGAACCATGCCTTGCCCCCTCGACGTTTCGTCGCGTTTGACAGCAGTCGTGGACTTCACCTTCCCCCAACGTGTCGCCCTGCGTGCTGGATGTATGTATGTAACTATGAATATACATTCGGTACATAGTGACTCCAGACTGCACTCCGCACAGAGGGTGGGTTCGCCGACAACCGAGCGGTATCGTGGGGAAACAAGCTTTGCGGCAGGGGCGTTGTTCGGCAGAAGGTTTTTCCGACGGGCATTTTTCCGGGTGGCTGGGGATGTGCAACTGTGGGTTCGAGCGATGATCTTCTTCGGCACCAAAGGCTTAGGTTACTTAGTTGGTTCTAATGACGTCGTCCAAGCCTCTGTGCCTCCGTCGTCCGACCGACTGGCCGTCCAAGACTTTCCAAAGCTTCACGCTTCACGCTTCACCTTTCTCCACACGGCGTAGCGTATGTAGCGTGGGCGCCGGTTCGGGCGTCGGTTTTCGTTTTCTTCTTTTCTTTTCTTTCCCTCCCTCCCTCCCTCCTTCTTCCCCTCCCTCCTTCTTAGCTGGCTGCAGCTGCCGTCTCGATTGGACTGCGGAGTTCGTATCTGCCCTGAGTGAGGCATTTGTGTGTCGCGCGCGTCCGTCCGTTCGAGCTTCGGTCGGGTCTGCAGAACGAAGTTCCACCTCCCAGCTCCTCGCACCTGTTGATGTGGTGTGGTACCTACGATATGGTATCTTGCGCGTTCTATCCGATCGTGTGCTCCCCTCCCCGTCCACGTCCTCGTCCTTTCCTCCGTGCGTGTGCGTGCGTGTGAATGTGTGTGTGCGACCGGCCGGCCATCTGTGCGAAAAAAAGAAAGGAAAAAAAGGCGAATAATTCTTCCAGCGGTCGTGGGGGCGCCGAGGTGTGCCGACCTTGGCGTACAGCCCCACCGGCAGATTCTTTTCGCGTCGTGTGTCGCGGTGAACACGAGCCCGAGGGGCTGCGGAGGGTTAGACGGCGATGCCTGTGTACATACATGGTAACATGTGTCTCGTAGGTGGCAGCATCGTGCGATGTCGCCGTCGACGATCAGTGTTTGAGCTCGGAGAATTCGTTTGTACATATACACCGCGCTCGGAGGATCCATCATCCATCATCCTATGCACAGGCATGCTCGGTACATACAATTCCCCACACTCTAGGCGAATAGTTAATCCGTTGCGGCCTCGCTTATCGGGGTAACGTTGACGCGGAGCATGGCCGGCAGCGGGTGTCGGAGCGTCGGGCGTCGGAGGGTGGGGTATTGGTAGGGGGAGCGGAAGAGATACTCAGGGGTATGCGGGGTATGTAGCCTGTAGGTATTTTGCTTATTCGATGGGTGGCGGGCAACGAATCGTACGTGCGTGCGTCGAGAAGGAACTTGAACGGTCTAGATCGTGCGATCGCGGTGAAACGGACAGGTACATACATAATAACATAGGTACATTTGGTGAGTACATACGAGAGGGTTTCAACATCGTGGGCGCGGCATTCTCTCCGGGTTTTTATCGGGGCGTATCGCGGAGGATAGCTGCTGATGGGGGGCGAGGAGAACATAATTAGCTGATGGGGGCGAGGACTCAGGAGAGGATAGCTGCTGCTGAGGCGATAGGTAAGTAAGTGACAACGCTACCGGTATGTAGACTGTATTACAGACCTGTGTATCGTGCGTACATTCGCCTTGATTGTGCCGGGTGGAAGTCCCTGGCCCTTGAGCAACCCACCATCCCGAGTTCGCCGTCCCCAGTCCCCAGTTCACCGTCCCCAGTCCACAGTTCACAGTTCGCCGGGCCTGGTTTCTCCGCTTCTCCGCAATCCCCACGATGAGTCTGGTGGAGTACTGAGACACCCAAAAACGGCTGAGGAACAAAAACGAGATCAATTGGACTAGAGTAGAGGTCTCGGCCGGCGGTGATGATGATGATGAAAAGAAAAAAAGGCGAGCCGAGCAGGACGAACAGAAATAGTGACAGCAGAATCAGTTAAACGTTGAGCGACCGCATCGGGTTGTCTTTGCATTGTTCTCCCCTCGGAAGCACTTGGCATCTTCTCCATCGTACGGCATCACTCCCATCACAGCTGGTCTCACCAGGTCCTGACGAGTTCTCACTCCTCCAAGAGCTGGTCTCACCATGTCCCGACAAGACCTCACTCCCCTGGCGGCTGGTCTCACCAGGACCCGACAAGACCTCACTCCCCCGACGGCTGGTCTCACCATGTCCCGACAAGACCTCACTCCCCCGACGGCTGGTCTCGCCAGGACCCGACAAGACCTCACTCCTCCAACAGCTGGTCTCACCCAGGTCCCGACAAATCCCGCTTCTTCGGGGCTCCCCGCTTCCCAACTTCCAAGTCGCCTCTGCCTCCGCGCCCCTCAGTACTCTACATACCCACAGTACCTGTGCACATGCATCGTGTTGAGTCGTGACAAGCGAGCGAGTCGAGAGGCCGCGGCTTAACTTACAAGTCTACCTTCATTCAGGAGCTCGGTGGTCCGGGCAGATAGAGTGCAGTGTGAGACAGTACTTTAGTACAAAAACCGGAGGATGGAAAATCTGGGGTCTGCAACTCTGGGGACTGGAACTCTGGGGACTCTGGGGGGCTGTAATGTAGAGTGCTCCGGAGACCAGGTACATAGACTGCAATCGAGCCACCCTGTGGTCCCGGCTAGGTAAGCGGTCGGACTCGCATGTGATTCATAATTGGGGGCGCATTTGTGGATTCCGGCATGACAGTCGCCTAACTACCGTATTGTCTGGCTGAATTACGGTATGACAGTCGTCTATTGTCTCGGAAAATACGGCATGATAGTCGCGTATTTATTGTCTGCCACAACCATGAGAGCTGAGAGGATACATTGGATGGAGGATCTGATAAGATAGAAGAAGGATGGGCTAGTCGGATCGGAGGATCCGAGTGATGCGTCAGCTGGATTAGCCGGATCGAGTGACGCCAAACGTTGGAGGCAGCGGAGAGGAGCCATATAAGAATCCGACTGAGATATTTGCAGAGAAGAGTGTGATTTTGCAGGACCTGGGTGAGACCAGCTTTCCGGGAACGGAGGACCGGGTCGGTTTGAGCAGAAAATTGCGGGACCCGAGTGAGACTTATCGATTTGAGGCCAGACTTTGGCAGGACATGTCGACACCAGCTGTTGCAGAGGTGGTTATTGATGTTGTTGCTGGACGACCTGATGCGGTGCTTCAAACGTTCTTTTTTCCTCGCTGTTACTATTTAAGCAGCTTCGCTCGCCTTGCTTTCTTCTGTTTTCATCATCGCTACCTTTACGTTTTTTTTGGAAATGATCAAGGTTTGAACCATCACTCGTTTTTTGGGTCTCTCAATACAACCCGACTTCTTCATCTTTCATTTCCGCCGTCTTCCTTCTGGGATTACGTCACAACTGTCTTGCTGAATTCTGTCATGATAGGCGCCTATTGTGGGACTCGGAGGGGCCAGACCCGGTTCGGTCGCCTCAAATTTGAGATGTCCTCTGCGGCTACTTTTATGTTCGTTTGGCCGGTCAATACACAATACATCAACCTTATCACCACTATCACTCATTATTAGTTCGAAATCGCGGAGATACTTCGACGTTGCTCGGCCTGAAGAACACAGGCTGCTTTTCTTTCTTGTCGGTTTCAAGTCATTTCAATTGGTCACCCCAGTTGCCCGTACCCATCGGAGGTCTCTCATTATCTACCGGTAATGTCGGCGGCAGTGCCGTTACTTCCCGCAGCTCACTCACGGATCCGGGATGATGGGCATCTCGCGAAGGGTGAGCATAGGTAAGAATATTTCCGATTCTTACAGACGGCCGAGAATCCACCACCTTATCCGTACTCTATCTACGTCTGCGCGGATTCATACGGATCTTACCCACGCCCCTCAGGCTACCAGCACCGCCAGACACGTCGCCAAAGTAATCCTGGCGTATTTCACGCAACAGATAACGCAAGAGGCCACTGCCTTACGCTAGGCGCAATGGAAAGAACCGCTTCTTCTCCATCGTGCACTCCGCCAGCCCTTCCTCCGTCGGAAACGTGCGGGCCTCAATACCGGTTCTCCTGTGGGCGTCATGCATATCCACCATGTTGTTGTGCAGGTCCAGCACGGCCTGTGCGCTGTCAGTAAGTTATCCCTCGCAGCCACACATGCAAAGCGGGTGGACGTACCTTACGCCGTAACTCGAGTGTCGCGGGAATCGGCACTATCCCCGCCGTCTCGCACAACTTCCTCCACGCCTCGGGATCATTCGGGTCAGTTCCGAACAGGTCGCCAAAATCGATCACCTCCGCCTCGTTAAACCGTCTCTTCGCCTCGTCACGCAGTCTCTTCACCTCGTTACGCCGCTCCTCATCCCACGACTCATCCCAGACCCACCCCTGATGCCGACAAAGCCGCTTGAACTCATCGCGGTGATGCGCATCAGGATTGTACACGAACCCTTGCTCCGCGTAGCCCTCAAAGAACTTTCGGATCGCGTCCCTTACCGCTTCACCCCGCTGACGGGCCACCGCGCTCACACGCCCACTGCCGAACGCTTTCACCTGCGCCAACTTCAAGGCCTTGCGAGCGGCGGACATCTGGTTGCCCCCCTGTGCCCACTCCCGCGCGACGCAAAGCCGCTGGAATTCGGCTTCGTAGTTCGCGCTGGGATCGAGCGCGAAGGCGTAGGAGGCGAAGAACTGTTCCACTGGACCGAGGTCCGCGCTGAGGATGGTGGTTGTGCTAGGACCGCCGGCGGGGCCGGGTGCGCCCCCTCCTGCTGTCTGCCGCGCGCGTGTGATGTGGCTATTCGAGGACTGGTGCTGCTGCAGACCTGTCACGGTGGTGAACTGTCTGGCGCAAACGGTACAGTACGAGGAGTTGGTTGCTGCCGTTGCAGCTTGAGGCTGGGTTGAAGCTTCCGCTACAACCTCACCTGGTACGTGAGGAGCCGGAGGAGGAGCGGTCGCGGCTGTGGAGCTATTGTTCGCTGGCAGCGTGTGCTCTTTGTCCCCCTGGTGCTGCATGAGATGTTGCGGCTTCTTGAAGCCGATATTGCAGACGGGGCATCGGTGGTGTCTGGCATTTTGAACCGGCGGCGGGTCACTGCGGGAGTGAGCGAAGTCACTGGCGATGCTCATACTGTCAATGTATGTTGTGCAGAGTTGAAGCGTAGGTACGCGAGGAACCAGAATCCCCTCTTTTTTTCTTTTCCTTTTCCTTGCCACCCAATTTCAAGTTTCTACTTTTTGCAGCCACTCGCGGGTTTTGCATGGCGATGGGCGCCGGGGTGGGTGACGGTTTGGGACGAAGTTCTCGCCGGTCATCACTCATGTAACATGATACCGTTCTGATATCCGCACCCCGAACGGCATACGAGACTCTGCTCAGTGCTGCGGCGGCGTGGTGCAGTGCAGACCTGCAAAGATCCAACGACTTGCTAGATGTATCACGCAACTGAGGTAGAACATAGACGAAGCTCATTGCTCGCAAGAACTACGGTCATGGCGAGTTCTTGATTCCGTAGTTGGGATTCGGGAAGGTTGAACTCTGGATGATCCTATCCGGACACGGGGAGGGCTCACGCGATCTCACGCGGCGAGTGATAAAATCATGAAGTTATGAACCGTGCCGGACGGTGGCGTTACATTTCCATGATCTACCCTGGTGGCAAGCAATTGCCGACTAAGCAAAAACAAAAACTGAAGTTTGAACCGTGGCTTGAACCAAAAACCCTCACCACCCGCGGTGGGTGGCTTGGAAACCCGATAGATGGACCGCTGTCAATGCTAACTCCGCCGGGTGCGTGACCGTTAGGCCACGCGGGGTTTTTTCCGTACAGGGAAAATGTTGATTCCGATCATAACCACGCCGGTGCAGCAGCAACGCGGCGGGCGTATCGACCCAGGGCTGGTTGGTTCGACATCCCTCTACATACCTACATAATAGGTAGTAGGAAGCGGATGACGTTCTACAGTGACAGGTGCAGGCAGACAGCTCACGGTTGGGCTCATAAGGAGCCTGCTGTTCTTAATCTTCTCTCTGCCACTCGTCACTACTGTGATAGATCCTCCCCATGCGGTCAATGGGCGTATCGCATAGTGCGGGCATCATGATAGGAACCCATAAAACTTCATGCAATGAGTACATACACACACTAGGGCACCAGCTATCGTCCTCTATCCCTCTTCCTCATCTCACAAATTTCGCCGTTTCTGTGGATGCACCCGGACCGTTCCCTCGCCCCTCTTGCTTCCCACACCGCCAGGTCTAGCCCCATAGTACTTATGCTCATCCGGCTCCTCATCGCCATGGCTATCTTCGAGTATCTCCCGCAACAGATACATTAAGAGGCCACTGTTGTATGCTAGTGACTTGCGGATGTACTTTCCAGTTCGGTTTGTATAGTCTGCCAACTCCTTCTCTGTATCGTAGATTCTGGCTCTTCCATTCCGCAGCCGAGCGTCCAGCATATCGACCAGGTTGATGTGCGACCCCAGGATTTTCTTTACATTCTGAAGTCAGCAAGATCCGATCGATAGCGAAATCCTACATACCTGCCGCCTCTCATCCAGCGTCCTTGGAATCGGCGTGATCCCCGCGGTCTCGCAGAGCCGTCTCCAAGCCTCAGGTTCATTAGGATCAGTTCCGAACTGTACCTCGAATTCGGCGATCTCCGCTGCCTGCAGCCTCCTGTATGCGCCAAGTCCCGCACCGTATTCACGGCTCCACCCGCGCAGCACACACAGCCGCTCAAACTCGTTGCGGTGGTGTGCCTGCGGATTAAACTGGAAGTCCCTAAACCTACCGAAGAACCCGCGTATTGCGTGTTCGACCGCCACTCGCCGCGTCTTCGCGGCCGCTGTCACCGTGGCGCCGCCGAATGCGCGCACCTGCGCCGCGCGGAAGTCGCGCCGAGCCGCGGTCGCCTGGCTGCTGGCGAGATCCCATCCGCGCTCGCGGCAGAGACGGAGGAACTCCGCTTCGTAGTTGCGCGAGTGATCGAGCACGAAGGCGTGCGTGGCGAAGAACTCTTCGACGGGGCGGCCGAGTGCTGTTACGCGGGTGGCGGCGGCGGCGGGAGCGCGAGCATCAGCGGGGGCAGGAGTGGCGGCAACAGCGGCGGCGGCGGGAACCACCCGCCGCGCCCGGGTCACCGCTGTCACTGTCGCACTGTCGATTGCTCGCACTTGCGCCGCACGGAGGTCTCGCCTCGCAACGGTCGCTTGGCTGCCGCCGAGAGGCCACCCACGCGCTTCGCAAAGACGGCGGAACTCCCCTTTGTAGTTACTGTCGTGATTGAGCACGATCCCGTGGGAGGCGAAGAATTCTTCGACTGGCTGGCTGAGTGCCGTTCTGGGAGCGAGAGTGGCAGTGGCAGCGGGCGCGGAAGCGTGGGCAGCAGCGCCAGCAGGTGCGCGGGTAGGTGCGGCGGCAGGAGCGGCGGTAGGAGCGGGAGCAGCAGCGTCGGGAACCACCCGCTGCGTCTGAGTCGCCGCTGTCACCGTCGCACCGCCGAATGCTCGCACCTGCGCCGCGCGAAAGTCGCGCAGCGCCGAGTTTCCCTGCCTACTGCCGAGTGGCCACCCCCGCGCTTCGCAAAGACGAAGGAATTCGGCTTCGTAGTTACGCGAGTGATCGAGCACGAATGCGTGCGAGGCGAAGAATTCTTCCATTGGGCGGCTAGGTGACGTTCCGATGGCGGCGGTTGGAACGGGGATAGGAACGGGAGCAGGAGGATGGGTGGTAGCGGCATCGGGAGCGGCGGGAGGGGCGGGGGGAGCATTGCTCTCTGCTCTCACATTCTCCGGCGCGCGCTGCTTATGCTTCGCGTCCCAGTGCTGCTGCAGAGCTTCCTCGGTGCGGTAATCTCTGTTGCAATCCGCGCAGTGCGGTCCAGCGTTCGTTCGCGTCGGCGCTGGAGCTGGAGCTGTACGGGACAGAGTGCTCGCAGCGGCCGTCATTGTGTGCCCGGTTGACGTCAGGTGTTGCTGCAAATCTTGGGGCTTTTTGAACATTTTGCTGCACTCGGTGCAGCGGCGTTCGGTGGTGACATTGGGGATTGACGGGCGCGACGGTGGTTGTGTTGGTTGTGTAGGAACGGGAGGGCGTATTGCTGGTCCCGAGTGCTGGGGATTGGCCGCATAGGAGTATTGCGTGCGGGATGATATACAGTCGGCTGCACGGCGGCGAGGTTGCACGGGCGCTGCCTGTTGCGCTGTTGGTCGAATGGGTGTCGCTGTGGCGCTCGGAACGGGTTCGGGTGGAACAACTACCGGAGTAAGAACAACAGGGGGCTGGAAGATGATCGATGGGCATAGTTCCCGGAGGGATTGAGGTTGGAATTCCGATCCGGTAATGGATACAGGCACCGGTGAGGTTGGCACTGTACTAGCAATAGCACTTGACGAGGCATCTTGCTGTGTCGTCACCCTAAGATTGAGTTGATGAAAGGTATCCGTCAATGAGGATTCCAAATGCTGTTGCAGCTGCCGCCGAAGTTGGAAATCAATATTGTCCGCATCAGACTGAAAGCTGGTGCTTTCTTCGGTCTCTGGGTGCTCATCGTCCATGGCATTCTCCGGAAGGTCTGGCACCCGGTGTCGCGGATGATTCGACAGGTGTGAACCCAATGCTTCAGCGTTGAAAAAATCCCAATTGCACGTAGCGCAGTAATTTTCCTCCTCATAATCATCATCCTCCTCCTCCGTCGGATCCTCGTTTACCACCACTCGCGCGGGAAGGCCGTGTTGCAGCCGCGGCCAGCGATGTCGCGGACTCCATCTAACATGGGTCTGGAGCGCCTCTGCGTCCCTAAACACGCGCTGGCACAGGGTGCAGTACCGGTGCAGCACGTCATTGTGAAAAAGCTGCCGGTGCAGCGATAACTGCCTAATGTCGATACAGTACGCGTTGCAGAATTGGCAGCACGGATGCTGTTCCGCAGCGCAGTGCGCTGCGAGCGTGGGGCGGTCGGGGAAGGTGAGATTGCACGGGCCGCAGAGGTGGATCGCGTTCATAGTGTACCGTGTGTGGTGGGGAGTGGGAAGTCGGTCACTGCATTGTATGGCACCGGAGGAAAACAAGGTTTATATGTCTGAGCAGATGCATGGTACCTACCCCTCTTTCATCCCCTGCCTCGCGCTTTATGGCGGTCAATCGTGATCAGCGATGTTACGCCGGACTTGACGTTTTGGTACGAGGTGCTCGCCGGTTGAGACTGTGTAACATGGTGCGACTATTAGCTAATCCAACCATCCTACCGGGAAGCGCGTGGGTGCCACCAGAACATGAGATATGATTCGTTCTTGGAGTGACACACCATGATGTCCTCGCGTTACAGGAAAGGGATGACAGTTGTAAGGCAACTGGATGGCAAGCGGCGGAGAGGTGTCACTGGAGTTTCTCTGCATGAATCGGTTGGGAAACACTGCCGTGATTGGTTGGCCACTGGTCAGGCAGCGATTTCAGATAGGTCACAGGTGGGCACATGCATTGTACTGCGGTATCTTGGGGGCGAGAGGATTGTCGTGTTTACTGACTACGGCACTGTTGCGGAATGAATGTATACGACTTGTCTTGCGAGGGAACACGAGCGGTAAACGGCGCCCGACGCTGAGGCCTTTGCAGCACGTGTGAAATAAAAGGTCAACTAGCGAGGTGGATGTAGGTATGCTCATTATGCCTCTCGCACAAGTCCCACCTCATGAATCGGGAAACAGCACGCTCCTCAACAACCACGCAGGACTACAACTCCACGCATGGCAGTACGAGTTATTCCTATAGTCCTGATACGGACTCTTCCTGTAGTCCTTTGGATCGAAGCACTCCCAGAACGTGTCCGCGCCACGCTCCACCATCCCGCCCCAATACGTCTCCAGCAGTTTTAGACACTCCTCCTTCGCGCCGCACACGGCGAGCGCTTCCGCGAACGTCGCCCAGCCGTAGGGACACAGCGGCTTTAGCGCGGCAGGGTCCTTCATGGTGCGCAGCAGGGCGGCCATGGACTGGTCAGGGGGGAGCGCGCCCGCTAGGGCGAGCCATGCCTGCGAGAGCCAGGAGATCTGGTGCGCGGGGCCAGAGACGAACACGCCGGCGGCGGAGTCATAGAATGCTGTAGTTGCCGCGGCAGTCATGGAAGCAATGGCAGCTTCGTACCGCGGCGGGTAGCCGAGCAGCTCGGCTAGCGCGTCGACCCGCTTGCAGCAGTACAGTACCACGCCATGCATCCCCGCGTCCGCGTGCAGCGTCAGATCCCAGTCCAGGAATTTCCACAGGTCGCTGCGCGCCGAGTCGAAGGCGCCCGTGGTCGGCGACAGGTGCGATAGTGCTGTCGTCAGCGAGCCGACCACCGTGGGCCACAGATCCCGCGCCGTGTCGAGGTCCGACGATGCAACGGCGTAGTCGTACACCATCGCGCCGAAAAGCGCGTCGTAGTCGACGATGTAATCGGATGCTGCGTGGAGCGTCGGGAACTCGTAAAGGCAGGCCGGGAGGGAGCCGTCGGCGCCGGCTACCGCGGCAAACATGTACAGGCAGCGCTTGACCAGGGCAAAGTCTTTGAAGGTTGCGTAGTTCGTGAGGGCTTGAAGGCGGAGGTCGCCGGACCAGAGGCGGCGGTCTCGGCGGGGCCCGTCTTCGAAGACGGTGTGCATGCAGTTGCGCAGAGTGCGCTGGGAGACGGCGTCGATCTTGTGCAGCAACGGCCGAGAATCGTTGAGGGCAGGTACGGAATTGAATGTTTCCGGCGACACTGAGCTGACAGCGCGCACTCTGACATCCGAGAACAGAGCTCTGTACTGCTGCGAGGTATCAATTACCTGTATCCGGACGTAACGGAACGAGTATCGCCGTGGCATATCCACATTCGTGGGCAGCCAGTCGACGTTGATCACCTCGTCGGGGAGCCAACTCGTGCTGATCCAACTCTTGCAATCGGCTAGGTTCTCCGTCACGTCCGGGGGAACCTCGCCGAACGTAAGACGCAATCGGCAAGGTGCGTCGATGTTATTTCCCACAGCGCCAAGGTGGAAGGAGAAGTATCCGACCCGGTGACCCCCGAAATCGAGAATGAAGTCATCGCCCTTCCCGACGGGAGTCGACGCGAGCTCATCGATCGTCATTCGGTGTGCCGGATGGCACTGGAACCAGGCGGACGTGTCGGGCTTGAACGACATGACCTCGAGTGGCCGCTCGATCCATTCGTGCAGCTTGGGACGGCAGCTCTCGGCAACCTCTGCGAATTTCTGATTGAACTGAGTCGTCGTTTTCCGCGCTACCGCCTGGTTGTCTGGCATGGGGGTGCTCATGGCGTCTAGGTCGGTAACGCAGGTCTATGGTCGGCTCGCACGTCCGACTCGGAGTATGGTAGACAGTCGTCCGGTCCCACTCGATCCCTTCGTGTCGGTCGCCGGCTGGATTCCAAATTCGGAAGTAGGATACCGGGTTGATATGGTAAACAGTCGACGATTCTCCGGTCGCGTCGTATAGCAATATCGAACAGATGGAGCGCGGGGTCCAGCAGATTATATGGATTGCGTGGTGCCCCGCAGTACCGTAAGCGCGCTCCCCGGAGTCACTATTGCGGCTCGGTTAGCCTATTTGCGGGGTTAACCCGCAGGGAATCCTCGGGACGAATTGGCCCGAGTAACTACTACCCACGTTCTGGCTTTCTGTGCCGGGTATGACCCGTCACCCAAAAGCATACACACGGTGCTGTGTAGTGTAAGTACTCTACCAGTACGTGTGCTCTCGTTGGTGGATGATCCTCGCTCCGCCAACCGCCAATTGTAGCCACCCCACCGCGGCAAACGCCATACAACGATTGGTCCTTCCGGTACCATCACCGCGGGTCCCACGCTTACGACTGCTGCTATTTTATGCACGTACCTGGCGGCCCCACCAATGTGGTGGATCTACTCTACTAGCTCGGTTCCGGGAGCAACCGTTAGTCATCTGTCATCACTCACTGCGGTATTCCGTCAACACCAATAATTATGCAACCATCTAAACTGCTATGTGCTACCGCTTTACGAATGCATGCTACTCATCGGGTACGCCAAGCGTCTCAGCTTCCGCAGCCCAGCTCCTTCCCCTCCGTTTGCAATTGCGTCGTCTTCGTGCATGAAACAGCACTCATTCCGCGAGTGATATATAGTGTGTGGGTGCGGACGCTAGATGCATGCATGCAAGAACTAATCATTCGCTTAGAGCCCATAGAACTGAGCGGTTCATCTTGCGGAAATCTTTCGCCCTATAGTCTTGTAACAGGAACGGTGCTCGAGTGATTCGATACCCACCGTGAAATTGAAACGCGCTGCTGCCGTGTTGCATATCTATCGATGAATGGCCGTTAGCGACGTTATCGTTCAACCTGATTTATGACTGTATCAAACGACCGACAACATCGCGCTTCAGAAGAAGCGACTTGAGCACGACGCCGTAATATATGTATGCAGTTGGAACGTATCCAACGGGTTCCTGTCCCTTTCCTCTGCGCCATAGGTAGTCCCCCGGACCTGCACCCCCGGACCTGCACCGACGACCCATCACCAACCGCCCATGTCGACTGCAAGCCCCGACGTCCCCAAGCGCTACCTCTTCACCTGCGCGCACTGCCGCATCTCTGGCGACCGACGCACCGCGCCCCGTCCGGTGACCCTCCCCGGCTGCCGCGACACGCTGCACACACACTGCATTGAGACATTCTCGCAGCGTCTGTGGCTGCGGCCCATGTGGCCATGCAACTGTCCGCGCGGTATCCGTCAGGCGCTCGACGAGTACTGGAGTGGCATAGTAATGCTCTTCCAGGTCGACGAGACTCCGTCCGCCGACGGCGCGTTCACATGCGTGCTCTGTGGGCTTGGCGGCGAGGAGGGCGAGGGCTCGAGGATCCCGAGTTGTACGCATATGCTGCATGTAGACTACGTGTTGAGTCTGGGGTATCTCGAGTTGGACGGGAAGTGGCCGTGTGGTTGTGAAATGGGCGAGGTGGACGAGTGCTCGTTCTGCGGGATGGCGTGCAAGGGTGCGCACCCGAGTTGAAGAGTGCTAAAAGGATCGACGCGATCCCGATACGTTAATTCTTAGCCGATAGTTTACCTTTGGCACGTGCAATCGGGGGGTCCATAGTTCGACGTGAGTCATGCGAGTGCCTCGGGATACTGTGTCGAAAGGTGAATACGCACGCTTTGAAAGGCCGATACGTACCTCATACATACATGTTGAACCACGCCACATGCGGTTGAAAGACTGATACACAAAGCACCGTATCAACCTATCATAGTTACGGCCTTTCGGAGATCCGTTATCCCGCTCACAACCCTAACCCAGGCATGTGCACGTCACGGCGCGAGATCTGTGCGGAATTCCGTTGCATCATAAGATGATCTTTGAAATCGACGAAGTATTCGATGGAATATAACCTGAGGCGTGCTGCAGCTTAGACGTCGTTATACAGACCTCATATCACCTAGCACCGACTCTTCATGGCCCCCAAAAAGATCCTCCTCCTCGGCGCCACCGGCGAAGCCGGCATCGCGACGATCCAGTACGCGCTCTCGTCGACGCGCGACGTCGAGATCCTAGTGTATGCGCGCAGCCCCGCCAAGATCCCGGAAGAGCTGCGGGCCGACAGCCGCGTTCGGATCCTGCCCGGCGGGGAGCTGTCGGATACGGCCGCGTTGCGTGACGCGGTCGCGCAGAAGCCCGATGCCATCGTGTCGCTGCTCGGACCGCCCCCGAGCGAGATCGGAAAGTGGATGAACCCGTGGGGCGCCGGAAAGGAATTGGTGTTTGCAAATACCTACAGAGTCATCGTTGATGCTATGAAGGAGTTTGGTGTTAGGAGGATCCTCGTCATGGGGTATGATGCCTGTTCCCTCCCCCGCCCCTACCCCCGGTTCGCATCTTGGCCCTTGCTAACTTGAGAAAATAAAGCACCATCTCCATTGAAGACGAGAAGGACAAGAGCTCCTTTGGCCGCAGTTTGATGGTGTGGGTTGTGTGGGCGGTCATTCACAATGCTTGGAGAAACATCATTGCCGTGCGCGACTACTTCGATACTATCAAGCGCGAGGACGGCATCGACTGGACGATCTTCCGGCTTGGTGGCGTCTTGAACGGTGAGCTGACAGACCACCTCCGCCCTCGTTGGATATGGGGCTAATGCTCCGCAGGTGACTTTCAAGCAGTGACGGACGGGTACGTCGGAGACGGGAATACGACGCTGTCTGTCAGGAGGAGCGAGCTAGCTCAGTGGTTGGTGGAGCAGGCTGTCAAGGACGAGCCGGAGTGGGTCTGCGAGAAGCCGATGGTCTCCAGTGCTTCGAAGCAGAAGGTCTGAACGTAGTATCTATATACGAGCTTGTTCTTCCGACAGTATCAATCATTATCGTCGTCTCCGCTCTCCTGTGAATCACATATCCTCCAAGATGGAGGACAAGGCGATGGTGCACATCCCCAGGTTCGCAATATTGACAACGAAAGTCACACAGATACCGCCAATCCGAGTCCGGATAGAGCCAGAGAGAGTCAGAAATCTTCAATCTATTCCGCATGAAGCCTATCTAGACTACCTATGGCGAATCCCAGCCCCGACAAGAGCACGTGCCGGACACATGATATCACGCGGCGAGTGATAAATTGATGAAGATAAAACCGTGGCGAACTGTGGCGTGATATTGCCATGATCTACCCAGGTCGCAAGCACTTCCTGGTTAAACAAAAGAAAAAAATGGAGCCGTGGCTTGAACCAAAAACCTTCACCGCCCCCAGTGGGTGGCTTGGAAACCCCGATAGGTGGACCAATGTCTACGCTAACTCCGCCAGGTGCGTGGCCGCTAGGCCACGCTGGGGTTTTTTCCGTACAGGAAGAATGGTGAGACCGTTGATAAACATGATGCACCCGTCCGTCTCACTGAGAGATACAAATTTGCAACGTTTTCAAAACTCTGCGTGAACAGCTACAGTATTCTTTCTCGCAACTCAGTACGTATATATACCCACTACGCTATTCCATCCACCACACTGATCAGCCTCCTCGACGGCACGCTTCCGCCGCACCACGTCCAGCCACTGCGCCTCCCCCGCCTCCCCCTCCTCTCCCACACACTACCCCACTAAACCACCGTCGCATTCGCCACCTCCGCCACAAAGAACCCCCCCGCCACCGGCGGCCTTAACCCCGTCTCGCCCGCCCACTCGGTCAAATTCCATCCAGCAATATTGCTCACATTCAAGCTTCCAATCCCGAACCCTTCCGGCTGATCATACACGAACAGCACGTACCTGTGCGGCCCGCTGCCGGCGGGCGGGTTCGGCCCGCGGTAGGCGTTGACCACGTCCGCGGCGGTGGTGTTCTCTAGTGAGCCTGTGGCGGAGAGCGTTAGGTTCACGCCGAGGAAGTGCCGGATGCTACGGCGCGTGGGCGTTAGCCGGCTCGGCGCGTCGGGGTCGATGATTACCGCGATGTAACGCTGCGAGTGGTTCGGGGAGCGGATTCCGTGGAGGGTTAGGGACGGAGTGGTTTGCGAGTCTTCGGTGGTGGGATGTTAGTATGCGGAGGGCGAGGAGGAGGAAGGGGATTACCATTGCGGCCTATACGGGTGCCGGGGGTGCTGATCGTTGTGGAGCTGCCGTTGGCGTAGGGAAAGGTTATCTCCGCCAACGCCGAGGGGCGGAAGTAGGGCAGCACGTCGGGCACGATGCCGGCGACTTTGAATGCCGCGGCGACAGAGGCAGTGTTCTCAGCTGTCGCGAATATGGGCGCGAACAGAAGGAGAATGGGGAGGAATGGAAACATAGCGTGTGTTGTGTGGGGTTGCACTCGTGCGGTGGAAACACGGTTCTTGTGGGGATCTTGTAGGACGGGATCGTCTGCACGGAATGTGGGACATCGTGTGTCGGTACCGAAATTAATTAACCGTCTCTTGGAGAATGATTGAAAGCTCGGGGTAATTGTCGACCGTGGTTTCCCTGGGCACGAGAACCACGTTCACGCTGGATCCCTACACACGTCACTCGCGTCTTGAAGGTCCTCAGGCTAGATGCGATGGGTATGCAAGTCACAATCACTCAAGGGCAGACAACACCTACCTAGTAGATTTACGGGGCCCTTGAGAAGGTTCGTAGCACACAGACACTATCACACACCCATGCCCACGTACGTTGTAATCTTCAAACATGCATTGCCGCCCTATTTAACCACCTCAAGGCTGGCTGAGGTGTCGCACTCTATCTTCTACCACAACGGTCTCATGAATACAAACATCCCGGCTATATAATACAACATCTATACCAACTCCCCCGGCCTTAGACGCCCAAACTCCGCAATACGACTTCCTCTGGCTAGCGCGGACTACGTCGCCTCCGCGTTCAGGAACTCGAATGTCCGGGATGGGAACGCAACGGTGCTAGCCGTGCTCGGGTCCGTGGTCGGATTCGCCGGCGCAGCGGTTTCCGATGTTGCGGTGGTTTCCGCTGGAGCCGTAGTTTCCACCGTCTCCGTGGGTGCCACAGCTGTTTCCGTCGGCACCGGTGCCTCCGTCACGGTGGGTACTTCTGGATCCGCAACATCGGTGGGCACCGCCGTCTCCACTGCCGTCTCGGTCGGCATAGGATCGTACTGGGTAATCGTGACGATGACGGTCGTATCAGTCGCGACCACCGTCTCAGTCGCCATCGGGGGTGTTTCCGTAGCGATTTCCGTGACCGGCTCCGTCGCGACGGCCGTCTCCGTCACCGCAGCACCGTCCGTTGCCGTAGCAACATCCGTCGCAGTGGCCGTACACGTCTTGGGCTTCCGTCCCCGTCCCCGTCCACGGGTCCGTGTCTGCACCTGCGTCTGGTCCAATCCCTCGACCTCGCCGGCTACGCTGTTGATGAAGCCCAACATCGCGCTTAGGTCCGGGACCGAGATCTCGGGAAGGGCGGCGCGGAGGTCATCGAGCGAGATGTCTATCGTGTCTGGGCGGGGGAGCGCGACGGAGAGGGATGTGAAGGAGAGGACCAAGGGGAGGAGGAGGGCTGAGGCGCGCATCGTGGTGGTGTTTTCTGGAGGAGGTGGTACGTGGAAGAAGGCGGGTTGAACTTGGAGCTACCGGAGCTGACTGAACGTAGGAAAGGATTCGAAAAGAAACTTCACAGAAGTCTACAGCGCAGGATGGAAAAGAGCGGAAGAAAGGAGAGTGAGTGTTGCGTGACGAGATCGATCGTGCACTTCCAAATCAAACGGCAGAGAGAGGGCCCTCGAGAATCTTTATATGCACCAAGAGTCACGAGCTTCTCCATACGGACGTCTCCCGCACTTGAAACGTCATTTCAATATGCATGTAACTGGGCACCTGTTAGACCCGTTTCTGCTGGGAAATATCCATGTCGCTGGAACGGTTATGCGACGTGAGCAGAAGTGGCAGGGCGAAGTGGTAGGGAAAGACAGGCCTGCGCGTACGCGAGCTATCCGCGCAATTTCGGGCTGATTTACGTACGCGCTAGTAATTGGTCGGGACTCGGGACTCGGAATGCAACACATAATCGGAGGCCGTCTCCTTGTTGGCTAGACTCGACTATTACACAAAACGCAAGGCCAATCGTATAGACTCACTACCTATTGCACACAAAACGTAAGAGCAAATCGGATCGAATCATTTGCTATTGTTTGTTTGATATCCAGCTCAGAAAACTACAGGTGCGAGAGCCGATCCGCTAATTAGAGTACATTCCTCCAGGTTCAATCATCCTCTGCCCCATCCTCCCCCTCCGTATCCTCCTCCTCCGTGTCCTGCTCTCCGGACACCCGCGTGGCGACATTCTCAAAGTTCCTTGTAGCCGTCGGCCCGGCCTCTGCCTCCGTCCCCGCCGCCGCCGTCTCTTCAGCCCCCGCGGCTGCAGTCTCGGTCGGAACAGTGGTGTCTTCACCGGCCGCTGCAGTCGTAGTCTCCGCGCAGTCTGCCGTGGTCTCAGTAGCGATCGCCGTCCCGCCTACCGTCCCACTACCAACTCCACTAGCAACAATACCCTCACCCGCCGCGGCAGTGGTAGTAGGAAACGCCTCGTCCGCGGCCGCAGTAGTAGTATTTGCATCATCATCCCCGCCGCCATTTCCGCCTCCATTTCCGCCGCCATTTCCGCCACCGTTTCCGCCGCCACCGCGGCCGCTGTTGGCGCCGTAGAGGATTCCCCCTAACAGGCTACCCAGCAGGTCGCCTATGCCGCGGATGGAAACGGAGTTCGGTACCGGCGAGGCGATAGTAGTGGTGAGCCCCGCTACGGCGAGGAGGGTGATGAAGGTGCGAGGGTGCATCTTGAGTGGATACGAGTCTCCGAAGATAAATTGCTGGTGATGGGGACTTGCCGGAAGCCAAAGTTGAAACGAAACGGGATGTAGGATGGAGCAAGCTTGCAGCGTGGATGGGATGGATGGGATGTGGGAGTTGCGGGAATTAGGAATTAGGTCCTTCGATCGGTTCTTATGGACGAGGGGCCCTGGCAGTGAAGCCTAGAAAGATCGCGATGGTGGGCGGATTAAAGATCATTCCATCGGAGTGCAGGTTCCTCGCGAGAGGAATGGGTTTCTTCACGAGAGGTGCTACAGTCTTGAAACCATCGAAACCTGGCCACGTCGGGACTGGGCCCGGTTACGGGGCGAGAAGCGCGCATATCCGCTGTAGCCGAGCCGACGAAGGGCATCATGCGAGGGGCCGGAAAAAGCACTTACGGAAGGAGAACGCCCCCCCTCGTCTCCACATACCAGCCCGTACCCCGCCACTCTTATCGGTGGCCTTGCCTCGAAGATCACCTCCTTCATCACGATGCAACATCGCAAGAACCGCATGCGTATCGGACTCGTCGCAACATCGTCGATTCCTGGAGGGCCCGGGCATAACGATTGCAATTGTACAAGGAGATCAACAATCATTCCAGAGACATTCCGGGAGGCTGTTCAACAGTGACCTACCACACGTAGACGCGGCCTCTACTTGCGTAGAACCTCGACGCGACTTACCCGTGACAATTATATAATCCCTGCTATGCACCAGCCACAGACCGGCGCCACATCGAACAAGACATGAACCGACATCACGGCCACGATCACGATCACGGGCCGGTTGGTACATACCAGCGGCGGCGCAAGCGGCCATGGAACAACGCCATGGTCTTCCTTTCGTCACACAGTTTCACCGCCTTTGTTCTCGCGTTCTCCCGTTCTCGATCGATCAGAGTCTTTGTCCTCTGGCCAAATGTAATTTACCTTCTACTCCGTTGTGGGTGCTGTGGGATCTCGTGGCCATATCATGCTGTAGCAGTGCAGTGGCCGCGAATAAAGAACGTTGGCTCCGATCCCGCTGCCCACTATTAGACCGCCGCGCCCCGCCCTGCCCCCACCGTGCGCTCGCTCATCGCTCGCCCCACACGTCGAGCAACACGTCGAGCAGATCAGTTCGCACATGGATTCGCCACGAGATAACGACATCATCCGGATTGGAGACGATTTGGAGGCGCCGCCTGTCCCTGCGGAGGAGGATTCTTCGTCAACAGAGGAGGAGAAGGTCACTTATCAGTCTCCGGGAACTCCGGCATGGATGCGGAGGGCGAGGAAAAACTTGCAAGATCGCGATGAGACCCAGGTGATGGCGGGGTATGTCAGTGAGGTTCTCAAAGGTGAAAATGCGGTGGTGGTGGTGGAGGAGGATGATGATGACGATATTACGGAAGCCGAGTTCACTTCTGGAGTGGAGGAAGATGGGGACACGGACGACAATGAGGACGACGATGAGGACGATGTTGGGGACGGGGAAAAGGAGGCTGGCGAGACGAGTGAGAACGAGGATGATGACGACAGTGAGGATGAAGACTCAAGCGACGGGGATGAAAGTGATAAAATTTCCGAGGATGAACCGGGAAAAGAAAAGATTGAAAAGGATAGGGAGAAGCTGGATTCCGAGGAAGACGAAGAGGACGAAGAGGACGAAGAGGGCGAAGAGGACGAAGAGGACGAAGAGGACGAAGACGAAGAAGACGAAGACGAAGAGGACGAGGAGGACGAAGACGAAGAAGATATAAACCCCGAGCCTTACTCTGACACGGAAGAGGGAGCCTCCAACCCCGACTGGGACGCGGTAGAGAGCGATTCTCACTCCGGGGACTCAGCATTATCTGAGGCATACCGGAGAAGACACAGCACTTATCGAGCTAATCCATCTCCTCGCACTCCTGCTAGACGATTGTGCGATTGCCCCGACGATGATGAGGAAGCTCCGACCAGCTCGGAAAAACGACGAAGCTACATTCAACGTCGTTATCCGTTGCTTGCAGGAGGTAGTGGGTGGGCGCGACCACCGGCTCGCGGAACCGGTACCGGCCGCGGAGTCGGTACTGCAGGGGCAGGCGGTACGGGAAGCGCTCGAGGGAGTCCTGGCGATCGGAGGAGCAGTCGCGGGAGCGGCAATGACTGGGGGGGAAGCGGCCGTGGGTTCAGTAGCGACCGGGGAAGTAGTCGCGGGCGTGGGAGTAGTAGTGCTTCCCCCGGGGGAGGTGGATTTACGAGAGCACCGGATCCGGTCCCGTTCGGCACGTGAGTACATAGGGGTCACGGCTGCCGTATATATCCGTGCTAACATTCTACAGGCCGCTGGTATTCAAAGCCACCGACTTGGTCAAGGATGACCAGGAACTTGTGAGAAGAAACAAGGACCCAATAGCTCGGCCGCTGGTCCGACGGCCAGCGTACGGCAAGGCGGGAAGTCTGCACGGCTGCCGCACAAACTTCTTCAGCATCGACATCGGGGACGCGATAATCTACCTCTACGCGATCAAAATCAATCCCGAGGTCAGAGATAAGCGCAAGAAGCGACAATTGGTTACGCTATTCGAGAAAGAGCCAAGGTTCCGCGTATATTCGGAAAAGACCGCTATGGACTTTCCTGGTGACCATATAGTTAGCAAAGAACAACTGACCTTCGATGTCAGGGTCGACTATGAAACCGTCACAAAGGTGGAGTCGTACACGTTCAGCTTTCATGAACTAAGAAAGATCAGCACTACCGAAGTCAAGGAATATGCTGCCGGACGGCTTCCTGGCCTGTCCATCGGAGACCTGGAGCACAGCGTCACAGCACTGAATATCATCCTGGCAAAGTTTCCGCGCAGCAATATCGCAATGATGACTATCGGGAAGCACAAGTACTTCCCCACGTCGGACAACAAGGCCATGTATCTCAGCAATGGAATCGATTGTATTCGAGGTTTCTTCACATCCCTCCGAACCCTGAATCACGGGTTGACATTGAATGTCAACATCTGCACTTCCGCATTCACCAGCCACAGATTTGATCTATTGGGTCTGATGGATAGGTGGGCGGGAGATCAAAATCCAGCAATTCCGCTTGCAACGCTTTGCCAGAGGAAGGATCCGGCGCTCATCGCCTTCATCACGGGGCTACATGTGCGAAGTGACCACCAGACGCGTGGGAAGGTGCAGCTCTTAACTGTCCATGGGCTTACCGATCAATATCCCGGACGTACCAAGTACTTGAATACACAGGAGCTCATATCGGCCCGATTCCAGAGACGTACGAAAATCACGCCCTTCTTCTTTCCATTAGCTCTCACGCGGGAGTCAAGGTGCTAATTGATCTGTAGATTACGGGACACAGGTGAAGGCTCCGGCTATCCCGTGTGTATTGTTCCCCACGGGGGTAGCCAACATGCCCTTATTGATACCACCTGAGTTCCTCGAGGTGGTTCCCGGGCAGATCCCCAGGGGTGGAGGAAGACTCGACCCCAGGCTCGCCGCTACCATGATCAAGCAGGCGTGCATGGCACCCGCTGAAAACGCGAAAATAATCACGAGCGAAGGTCTAGCGGATCTCGGCGTTACCGTTCCTAACCGTTTTCTCGTATGTGCTCCTTGATCATCGAAATTATTCCTGTGGTTCGCGAGTCATCACGATTTGCTGATCATCTGCATTGTTGCACTGCGTGTAGGATGGCTTCGGCATCACCGTTGGCAAGGAGATGATTACCGTGCCCATGCGCGTGCTCGAATCACCGTCGGTGATTTACCGGCAGGGCTCGATCCGCCCGGTGTACGGCGGCTGGAACATGAAGCACGGCACGAAACTGTTCTCTGCGCCGGCCGGCAACTTGGCGCCCGTGTGGACGCGTCTGGTCCTAAACCTGGGGAACAGAGAGCTCAACGCGAAGGACCTTAAGTCGAACTTAGACGAGATCATGATGGCTCTACGCAACGTTGGAGCGAACCTGCCGTATTATGACAATGGACGTACCCCGATTACCATTCCGTCTGGACGCACTTGGACGGATTACAAGAACCCCGAAAATCCGCTGTGTCGTGAATTCGAGGCGCTCAGTAAGGACAAAGCGAAGAACATCGCGCTGATCTACGTGGTCATCGCAAACTCTCAAAAGGCCGACATGGCATTGTACGCGGCGATCAAGTGGCTCGGCGATCTGCGCTGGGGCTTCCAGACGGTCTGCTCGGTGCTAGACAAGTTCATTAAGAATCCCAAGGGCTGGTCGCAGTATGCCTCCAATGTGGCGCTCAAGTTCAACCTGAAGTCCGGCGGTACCAACCATTACGTCCAATTGGGAGCGTGCACGAAGGAGTGCATGATTGTCGGTGCCGATGTCACGCATCCCGGCCCGTCGAGTGCACGACACTGCCCCTCCATCGCGGCGGTCGTGGCAAGTAACGACTCGAAATATACGAATTATCCGGCCTCGATAAGAACCCAAGAGAGCCGCAAAGAGGTAGTTATTTATACCCTTTCCACCGTATCGCACGTTACCAACTAACCTCGTCCTCACAGATGATCACCCACCTAGAGCAGATGATGTGTGAGCGCCTCACCACCTACCACGCGGCAGCACGCGTGCTTCCCAAGCGCATCTTCTTCTACCGGGACGGGGTATCGGAGTCGCAATACGCAGCAGTGATGAAAACCGAGCTCCCCCAGATCCGCAAAGCGTGCCTGGACGTATCACGGCAACTGCAAGGGCCGAACGCGCCAGTGATCCGGCTGACCCTTATCATCGTCGGCAAGCGGCACCACACACGTTTCTACCCGTCCAGCAAGACACACATGGACCCGCGGAACGGCAACCCCTCGCCAGGGACGGTGGTGGACCGTGCGATCACGGACCCGTACGACTTCGACTTTTTCCTGCAAGCGCACCAGGGGATTCGCGGGACCGCGCGGCCCTGCCACTACTACGTCCTCGTCGACGATAACCGCCTCGACGTCGACGACCTGCAGAAGATGACGTACTACCTTAGCTACAACTTTGCGCGCGCGAATAGGAGTGTCAGTGTCTGCACGCCTGCGTATTACGCCGATATTGCGTGCGAGCGCGCGAGATGCTATATGTACGCTATGCTGACGAATGATAAGTCGATTAAGGCAGCGACGGCGCTGCCGACGTGGACTGAGGAGTCGGCCGCGAAGTATGTGGAGTCGTGGTGGGGTGGCGTGGGTCGCGGGGTCCATGAGAATCTCAGGAGGAGTATGTTTTATCTTTGAGTTTAAGTATGCGTTCTAGTTTATTCGCTTTCCTAGCAAGCCTCAAATATGCCATTCGTTCTTGCAGTTTGTCCCGCGAGTGATCTATCCGTGATCTGCTGCGTGCTCAGTGATCTCCTATGTTTCGCATCACGTGTGTCGCGTCACGAGTTCGAGTGATCGCAGTGATCGCGGCGAATGCTGTTTCATGACCACCGAGCGTGAATCCATAATTCACACGCACTTCCGCCTACTACCGTAGCTTGGCTTAGCTGCCGGACTCCAATCACTCCCAAAACGTGTATGTATGGAGTGGTGTTTGGTGTTTGGAGCGGGGACCTTAGTGACAGATTCCGAGTGATACGGAATATATGAGGTGTGCGAAAAGCAGAGTGGCCCTGCGCCAATCAGTGTCACTAGGTGTGACAGAACTACATACTGGAAAGAAGATTAATACAACCCATTGTGATCCTTCAAGAGCCATCGTGACAACCAGAGTGGCAGTCTTCATTCGATATAACCACACGAGTACAAAAACCGCATAAACCCCCTTCATAAGTACATCCCAACCATCCCTTCCCATAATCGTCCCCTCATGATCATCCCCTCTCATAATCATCGATCTCATCAAATCCATCAATAAAACAAAAACGCAAAACCAAGCAAGTATAAAGACAAAGACACCCCCTTTCCCGCTGCATCCCATCCACCTACAACTGCAACCTAACAGTCACGACCTCAAACGCCCTGAGAACGAGCTCGACCTCCTTAGTAGTCTCACCATTAACCTCAACCTCCTGGAACTCCAGTTCCTCCAGGTCATCCTCGAGGAGATTAGTCTTAAAGACCTTCTTTACGGGCAGCTTGGTCTTAATCGACGTGCTCGCTCTCCCGCCGAGACTCTCATACAGTCTCAGGATGACGCTGTTGCCGCTGCGCGTCGGCAAGCCGCCGAGTGAGATGACCTCGTCGTCTTCCCCGCGCTTGACGGTGTCCAGGATGACGCTCGAGTGCTTGGTGACGGCGACGGCGTTGAGCAGGTCGTGGGCGCGGTCGGCGTTGCTGCGGAGGACGTGGTTGAGTTTCAGGGGGTTGTTGAAGTCCGCGGCGGTGCGAACGGTGGCTTCGCCGACGATGTCGTTGTGCGGGTACATGGCGTAGCGGAAGGTGTGGCGTCCCATGTCGGCATGGGCGTCGGGGGCCTTCGGAGCGCGGATGAGGGAGAGCCGCATCACGTTTCCGGCGGTGGCGAAGCCGTACTTGCAGTCGTTGAGGATCGACACCCCGAAGCCGTGCTCCGACAGGTCGGCCCACTTCTGACAGCAGACCTCGAAACGAGCCATGTCCCAGGTGGTGTTGTAGTGGGTGGGTCGCTTCAGCACCCCGTATTGGGTCTCGTAGGTGGCTTCCGTGTTGACGACGTCGACGGGGAACTCCACTTTCAAGAACTTCATCGTCTCCTGCCACTCGATCTCAGAATCGAACATGAGCATGTTACCGGCGCCTTGGACAGCGGCGTCCAGAGAGATGGTTGTCTTAATCCAACTCTTCGCAGAGATCTTCGTCTTGACCGACAGCGCCGCACGAAGTGGTCCGGCCTCGAGAATCGTAACGTCGCCGCGGGGAAGCTCTTCACGAGTCCTATCGTCCATAGTTAGTCCTGACCCCGTAACGGAGGAGAAGGGGTACTCACTCAAAGTGGTAGACTTCGACATCCCATGCCTGCCAGTAAATCGGCTTGTCGTCATAAATGACTAGCTGATTGGCCTTCTTGCCCTGAGGGATAACCTCCCGGTTCTGCGGAAGGAAGATCAAACTGACGATGGAACCACCCACAATCGTAGCCTTGATCGTGCCGTTCTCGAGAATGAACATTCCGTTCGTTTCCTCCCTGGCCGTGGCGCAAGAGAAGGTAGCATCGGCGGCGGAGATAATGTCACCAGCTCCAGTGCCCGGAACATCCTTTGCCAGAATGTAGGTATCGTCGCCACCGTCGATCGATTGCTGGTAGAACTGACCGTTCGCAACCGCAGCTTTGGGGATTTTGATGACCTCGGTACGCGGCCAGGGATGGGTGTTGATGATCCGGGGCACGGTGTCAGCCCCCGGCTTCGACAGATACCCAAGTGCTTCCGATGCCTCGTCGATGATTCGCGCACCCTGCTTGAAGATGTTGGCATACATCCGATCGGTGTCGCGATAAACCATCTCGATGCAGCTTCCCGGGAGACAATCGTGGAATTGCATCAAGCAGACGTCCTCCCACATGTCATCAATCTCCTGCTTTGGGTACACATAGTCGGTCTGAACACTGGCATAGGCAGCCAACATCTCGAGATCCTTCATCAGGACCTCCGACCGGCGGTTGCCCTTCTTGTTCTTGCACTGGGTGGTGTACGTTCCGCGGTGGAACTCTAGGTACAGCTCGCCGTACCAGGTGACGAACTTATTACCGGCAGCCTCCTTCTTCTCCAGGTTGCCGAAAAACTCGTCGACCGAAGTTCCCATATGGACGCGGGGAAGTAATCCGACAGTGTCGCTAATGCCGCGGCACCTCCTCAGCTTCTCTAGATGCTCCATAGTTGGTCCTCCTCCGCCGTCACCTTTCCCAAAGACGAGGAGAGATGTGTTGTCCTGATCCAAGGATTTATGCTGGGTCATGGAGCGCCTAACGTCGCCAAAGTGTGCATCGGCGGTGTACGTCTCACTTGGTGGCATGTGACACAGAACCTGACTCCCATCAAGCGAGATCCAATTGAAAGTGCTGTGCGGAAAGGTGTTGACATTATTCTGAGAGCAAACCGTCAGCAGTCCGTTTCAATTCAGTGATTCGGGGATTATGCAAGTCCATCTCACCCATGATAGTTTCTGAGTGAAGAACCTCGTCATTCCCGACAGCCGACAGAGTTGAGGCAGCTGAGCGCTATAACCAAAGGTGTCGGGCAGCCAGAAAGTGGTACATCTAGCTCCGAACCGGCTCTGGAAGTATCGCTGGCCGAGAATAAACTGACGAGATAAGCTCTCTCCGCTCGGCATGTTGGTGTCGTGCTCAACCCAACTGCCGCCGATGTACTGAAACTTGCCCTCGTGCACCTTCTCGCGGACTCGTTCGAAAGTCTTGGGATAAAGCTTCTCGAGCCACTTGTACTGCTGGGCCGATGAACAGGTAAATCGGTGTTCCGGATACATGTCCATCAGATTGCACTGCGAAGCCCACGACCGAGCGACCTTGCCTGTAATAACCCGTCAGTCGCTATTCATTTGGAGTGGTAGCCGAGGAACATACGCTTCGTCTCATCGAACGGCCACAGCCATGCCGTATCGATGTGACAGTGACCGGTTCCAAACACCAGCGGTGTATTCCCAGTTTTGTAGACATCTGCCGAAGAGACCTTGTCGCCGAGGTATTTCGCCGCAATTTGCCGGCACTTCTTGATACTCTCCTGGTCGCCTTGTATGAAGGTATTGACGATTTCGTTACACACTTGGGTAGCGGTATGCGCCTCCTGCAAATTATTAGTATTTTCCATAGCCAAAATATTTTTGAGCGCCTACCCATGAGTCGTGAGGGAATTCCCTCGATGCATCTCCGATGATCCAGATGTCGATGTGCAAGGCCACCGCCTCGAGGTTCGGGGCAATGATGTCGGCCTGAACGAGCTGGAATGTCCTACTCGGATTCGGCGGCTGGATCGTATCACCTATACGCATCCGCATCAGCCCACTATAGCTCCTTCTCCGCCACTCACCACAAGACACAGAGAAAAAAGCACATACCCCCAGTCGGATTTCCAAACATTCCATTGCAGGCCATCTCGACGTAAAAGACATGCGTCTTTCCATCATCCTTCCACTGCTGTGGGAAGATCCACTCCACCCTCTCGCCGCCTCCGGTAAGTCCCTGCACGGCGTCGCCATCCTCGGTCCAGATCATGCCCTCCGAGTTGCTATCCCAGTTGAATTGTACGCGTTCATGGTGCTTCATCCGCTCGGGAACCGTCATCGTTACGCGGAACCAGTGCGTGGACCACGAGGGGCCGAAGCTGGCGTGTTTGCCAGTGGGCTTGAAGGTACCTGTCTCGAAGAAGAAGACGTTCATTAGCACAGCTCCCTCATCACCTCATAGCAATTAGGCAATCGATAATAAACACAAAAAAGCACACACCCTTCACAGCCTCCTCGAAAGTCGGCCTATCCTGCCCCGACGCAGCCCAGGTCTCCAGCTTGACGAATTCCTTTCCATCCTCCTTGTCGGCAACGAACATGGAGCGGAGGTTGACATGCTGGTACTGGCCGGTAGCGGTGAAGTTACGGATGCGGCTCTGATAGATATCGCGGATTTGGGCACCCTTGGGCGTGAAGTTCAACTGGGGGTAGCCGGTCTCCGCCGAGGTGGGCTTGCCGCCGCCGCCCATGCTGGCGATTACTTGCTGGAGTGGCTGGGAGTTGGGGAGGAAATGCGAGCCCGAGGAAGAGTGGTCGTGGTGGCAGTAAGAGCTGGGATACGGACAGTGAGTGAGTTGGAGTCAGGAATCGAGAGATGGAGATAGACGATGGAGGGGAGTGAAGAGACACGGAGGGGAGAGGCACAGAAGGATGAGAAGGAGAGCGAGACAGTTTCGTGGTTAGGGAGCTCTCTTCTGAGCTATTCCCATCCCAGTCACTATTGCGGGGGGGGGGGGGGGGGACGGACAGGGATCAGCTCCTCGCTCAGGGACAGTGGGGGGCATTAGTCAGTCTTAGTGCGCGACTAAGAAACCATCACAGAATGAAGCCAAATAGAGAGAGAAGAGATCAATTCACCTTGTCATTCTTCGTCTCGGACTGATTGATTGATCGATCGCAATAGATGTCGCGAAGAGTGTCCGTCTCGTACGTGAAGGAGTCGAGGAGTCTGGGTTAACTTTATACTTTCCGGTGATTTGATGGCTGCCCCGCATTCACATTTTCTTGGCGCATCTGCAGGAGAATCGTATCGCCAATGGCCATGTCCGACAGTCCGACCGACCAGCAGACCATCCGTGCGACTTTCGTTCGTCCAGATGATTCGTCAAGACTATGTAGAGCCCTGATCTCCGCTCCACCCCGGGGGACGGGTCACCGGCCGTACATAGTTACGAGCTGACGTTCGGAAACAACTACACAGCTAAGTAAGTAGGTATAGGTACCCCAGCTCGTCCGGGCCGTCTTACCTGTCAGTCAATCCGGGGAGTTTCCTCATCTGCCCAACTTCGTATCGAAAGCTATCGGTCACGGGCCCCGAAGACTTTCATTACGTTCCGGTGCCACCAAACCGTGTCACTTGACGTGGAGCTCGGACCACGAGAGCAAAACATGCAGGCATGGCACGCACGCACGCGTCGGAGATCGTCAGTGGCACCATGTCCAGCCTCCGGCCGTCACATCCGACTATGTATCTACATATTGGGAAGAGTATTGCCTCGTAATCGCCGATGAGAGTAATCCATCCGTCCCTGTGATCGTGGGTGGAACGGTCGGAAAGTACGTACTGGCTACTTGTTCACCTAATATCACTCGATTGGACTACCTATGCAGAAGTTGTTGGCAGACAATTTGTGCCTATGGAGAGAAAATCGAATCGAGAGCAAGGATAAAGACAAATATCATAGGTACAGTCACGTAGCAAATACTTTAAAGGCTGGACACCGCACCAACGAAGGTAAACAAATATGTATAAACTTCGCAAGATAGAAGAAAACAACAAATGAAGGAAACGCAACAATGAAATCAAGTTTTCAAAAGGAAAGGAAGGGAAAGCATTAACATGAATGCTCGTAGCACTCGGAGAAAAGAAAAGAAATGAACAGAAAAAAGGAAATGAAACAAAAGGTACTCACGACTGAAGACCGGGAGATGAAAAGAGAAGTAGAGAAGAGAAGCCACCACCACCAAAATTTCTTCTTCGCTTCTCTCTCAGTCCCGGTTCAACAGTGCCGTACTATTCGTCATTGTTGTCGTCACCCCAGTATTGCTTCTGAGCTCTAGGCTCCGGCTTTCCCGGGCCATCCGAGTTCCACACCGGCTTCTTGCCCTTGCCCTTGCTGGACTGGGTTGGAGATGAGACCTGGTTCCAGCAATTATTGTTGCTATGAACACTCTCTTCCTTGGTTGGAGACGGGGTATCACCACATCCATTATTGTTGCTAGCAGTGTGATGAACACTCGCTTCCTTGATTGGCGACTGAGTCTGACTCCATCCATTGTTGTTGGTCGGAATGTGACGGCTCACGTTCGGAGGGGTTTGTGGAACTGCCGTCTGATCCATCGGTTGAGCAATTACCGGGGCTGTGAGTTTCGATCGCAATCTGGACGCTCCTCCTCCCTTCCGCCCAAGACCCAGACATTGTCTGGGCTCGGAACGGTAGGCAGTCTCAGACTGCCAGGAGGAGAGCATGCCCGGCCCCATCGGGACCGGGGGACAAGGTCGAGGGGCGATATCTCGCCCCTCGGCCAACCACAGTACTAGTAAGCCCAAATTGTGCCCTATCTCATATCAGCATATGTACGAGCGGTCATAGGGGAGGTCGGCGAGGCTTACCATCATCTAGAATAGATGTGGGAAGAACCTCTCCCGATTGCGGGCAAACGCACGGGGAAGGATAAATAGGGGTCGCGGAGGCATCCGCTAGCCCCACGGGGCGCTCCCCTCCCTTCCGCTCGACACCCAGACAGTGTCTGGGCTCGGAACGGTAGGCAGTCTATGACTGCTAGGAGGGGAGCTTCACTGGTCCTAACGGGACCGGCGGGGGGCAAAAGTCGAGCGGCAATGACTTGCCGGAGCAGCCGACGAAACGTCGGACCGGTCTCTTCGCAGGGCCGGAGGGACGACGAAATATGGTCGTGTCGATGTTCTGCGGCGCGAAGGGAAGTTTTTGTATCGTAGATAGTTCCATAGTTCGTTCATGGACTCCCTATCCGGCGCTCCTTAGATCGGCACAACAGGTTTTTTCGGCTGCCGGACCTGCAGATCCATCTGCAGGCGCTACGGGGCGCCGGCCCCATGCGACGCTTTCCCTCCATCTTCACAAGACCCAGACAACATCGGGGTTCGGAAACGCCGGGCAGTCACAGACTGCCCGGCGGAGAGCTCGACCGGCCCAAACGGGACCGGTCGGTCAAATCCAGAGTCAGAGGCACGATCATCCAGTCGTTACCGTGAGCAGAGCCTGGGGGCGGGATACGTAGTTAGGATCATAGATCCCCTCATACCACCCTTAGCATACACCACATAGCGTACTCTTTAAGGAGCGCGTCGCCGCCGGTTATTGGTCTGCCCCGATTATCGATTCGAATTATCCGCTACGACCGCTCTGCTTCTTTTATCGTCGTCGTCGGCGGCGCTTCCTCGTGCGGCGGCCCGATAGGAATCGAGTTTTTCTTTCTTGGCCACCGACCCCATCATCCATGGATCCTTCCTTTCCCTCGAAGCCGGCCCCATCGGATGGTCTTGCGTGTTGTGCACCGGCCCCATATGGCCCTCCTCCTCCTCCTCCTTCCGCACCGGCCCCATGCCCCCCCCCCCCCCCCCTCCTCCGGCCCCATATGGCCCTCCTTCTCCTCCCCCTTGCACGCCAGCCTCATCGGGCTCTCCCAGTCGCTGCTGCAACAGCCCCATAGGCAGCCCCGGCAAGTCCTCGGGCCCCAGCCCGATCGCCTGCTCCTTCGTAACGTGGGCCAGCCCACGTCATAATGGGTTTCCATGTTCTCATCTTGTTCGAACGATTCGTGCTCGTATTTCGCCACACGTTTGCGGGAAACAAACGTGTAAATGTCTCGCGCCCCCACTTGTATGACATTAGTACTCGTTTAGACCGTTGAGGGAAGAGAGATAGAGAGGGGGGAATGAAACATACCGGCTCTATCCGACCACGCTTCGCAGGCTTCTTGGGCCCCGGCCTCATGGGGCGCTTCCCCTGCCGCTTCACCAGACCCTGGCAGTAACCTGCCTTTGGATCGGTGAGCAGTCGCAGACTGCTTGGAGGAGACCGCCTCCTCCCTCTTCACCAGACCCAGGCAGTAATCTGCCTTCGGGTCGGCGGGCAGTCTCTGACTGCCAGGAGCAGAGCTTCCTCTCCTCGGTCCCGTTTGGACCTGGGAGGTAAAGGCTGGGGTGGAGGACCAGCGCGGATGTGCCAATGTGGCCATCCGGTGCTCGGCCCGGCCCCCCAGCCAGGGTTCATTGTTGGGCAACTTGCTGTTTCCCAAACCCAACACTGATCTGCTCGGCTGTCAGGAGGCGCGAAGAGTGTAGCAATCTTCAATGAACTTGGGAACTTATTCCCAAGTTTCGGACCAACCTCCGGGAAGATTTTCCCAGATGCCCAGACTAACACCGGACCGAACCGAGTGTGTTCTCGACGATGCTGGTGTGGTGACGCAAGTGGAGAGTTTCTTCTCCTCCAAACGCCAGCAGCATGACCAGAAGATGCTGGCCCTGTTCTTGCGCATTGGCGCTTGGGGGGATGCGGCATGGCTGCGGCATGGCTGCGGAAGCCTGCACCAGTGGTGAAGTTGTGTTAGCAGACAATGAGGACTGGGCCCAAAGCGGTCGGCCTGGAACAATGCATCCGAGGTTGAACTGTACTCACAGACATCTCGTTGCCATCTTGAGAGCTCAGATTGGGGTATTGGGATGCGGGTGATGAATGTTTTGTTTGGTTGATGGTATGGAGGGGGGGGGCTATACCACCGAAGGGTTTGTGACGGATGATGTACTTGTGAGTGCAGGTATTGGGAGTAAAAGGTGTAGTGTGAAGTGAAGTATGAAGAGAGAAGTATGAAGAGAGAAGTAAAAGGAAAGTTGGGAGGGAGACGATTGGGGCTTTTATAGCTGAGGATGTCACATGTGAGTACGATTGTGAGTGCGATTGTGAGTACGACTTAGGGTACAGTCGACGCTAGCGTTCCTACACCACTCGAGGCCTAATAGAATAGTTTTCCACGTGACTGCCATCGCCACTACTGGTAGGAATCCTTCATGCTATTCGTAGCCCTGCCAAGGCTTGACTGTGAATCCGATATCCTGCTGCTGTGGGAGAGAGACAATTCGGGGAATCAAGCATGGCAACAGCCAGTCGACCACTGCACTCAGATACCCAGCCTCACAGAACTTCACCCGTAGGAACTGGAAGCAGCAGAGTAGACAGTTCGGATACTATTACTGAAGCCCAGCTAAAAGATTCTAATATGTACGAGCGCATCTATGGCCACGGGAGTCTTATCTATACTATATGTACATACCGTTGCCTTCCCCGTGGAGCCAGAAATACAGTACCGGACGTTTCAAACCCAAGAGACGCTTTTTCTGTTTTTAGCTACGTAGCCCATGGCGATACACGTAATCTGGTTCCATGCCGTTCTCAAATCCGACTTTCGTCACGGCGCCCGATGTGACTTCCCATACCCTCGTCCGCTCTGGCTTGTCCCAGCGGTAGAAGCAGAGATGGAAGTAGATCGCACCAATGCAATAATACTATATAGGAAAACATGAAGCCCGCTCCTTATTACCGACCTCACCCTTGCCGTGCCTCCCCCACAGAAGAGATACCGTGAAAAATCGGGTGTAGGGAGGAACATCGGGAGTGACCCCGGTTTCTTGACCTCAGCTCCACCTCGCTTTCTTCCCTTTCCCTGGGATTCAGCTCGCACACCTTGGTCTGTGAATATTCTTCAGCTACCTCTGGCATCCGTCCTGGTAGCGATATCCGACCCCACCGAGTGATGCCTCATGGCCAATGAACTACTCGGGAAAGTCTCAGAAAATCGAAGGAAATGAGATCACAGATGGGTGAGCCAAGCGGGCAGCGAGAACCAAAACGACGATGGAGTAGAATGGCTCCGGCAAGTTGGCGGATATGGACGCCGGTGTGACGTGCCCCTTCCGGTCTCACTGGCACATCTCAAGAGGCGGATTAGTGATGAAAGTGGAGAGAGGCGCATCAGTGGTCACTAACCTGAATCAAAAACCGGCCGTACGATACCAAGCAGCCTCTCAAACAATCCCGCGAGCAACTATTCAAAAACTGCTCACGGTGGAGAAGTCAACAGAAAGCCTTGTGGGCAAAGGTCGGGAAGGAGGCGGAGAGAAGGAAAGAGAGGTGGTCGATAGCGGAGTTCGCCGACGAGCGGTGCAGCGAGGCGATCGTAGACTGTCTAGGAACGACGGATGTGGGGAGGAAAGCTCCACCAGACCTGGAGGAGGAGGATGACGAGGAGGCAAGCATCGCATCGGGGGCAGAGCAAGAGTTCCCAGCAGGGTACTGTGTCTGCGGCCGGTGCGAGAAAGTAGGAGATGAGGATATGTGGTGATATCTTCTTGGAGCGGAAAGGCGGAAGACGGGGGAGAGAGGCGAGGGGGCAGCAGGAGGAGCAGGCACGCAGGCCCATACCGGTCTTTACTGTCAATCTACTTTCTACTTTTTGCTTCTGTCGGCCCGGTGCGGATGGGTAGGGGAAGTGGGGCACCGCATCGGACTGGCCAGTATAGGGCTTTCACCTTGACTGGCCAGGGCGGGCAGGAAAAGGAGTTCGTTGGTTCGCCATAGTCTAGATAGGCTGCATGCGAAATAAAACAGGAAGACCTCTCGCTGTAATGGACGATTAAACAAATACCCTCTATAGTAGACCCAGCAGCCATCGTGGCCGCCACTCCGCCGGGGACAGAGCGCATGGTTCCGACTGGATGCTCTGGACTGAGGTGTGGATCGCGACTTGGACGGGACATTGAGTATTGCTGTATGTAGCATCGCCGCCCTGGAACAGCTCGGTACCAACCCACTGTTGTTTCAGCTCAAGAACTGAACCCTTGATCCCGACTCTTCGCCGCTAAAGGCGACGTGTAAAATGGCGAGAAAAAAACCGTTGACACTCCGCGGCTCTCAAACATGGACATCGGGTGCTGTGGCTTGAGTTCGTAAAGAAAATACATCCAGGGATCTAAGCCTTGGACACCTCGGCAGCCGTCGCACGACGCACGGCGCACGATACAATTCAGATCCGGCTTACAGTCTAGAAGGCGAGAAGCTCATGTGCGACACATATCCGCCGACTCTGTAGGCAGATCTGAACTATAATATCTTTCCCCTGCACTCGGAAGTTGCGTGGCAACGTTCTATGTAAAATCTCAGGATCTGGTATCTAATAATACTAGATATGTGCATCCCGTTGGCGTGTCGCGAAATGGTAGCGTAAGGCGTAAGGGCTTGCCAATTCCCCAAAGGACCATCCTCGAAACACCGGTTAACGCTGAGCTGAGTCTTTGAAGGTTTCAACCGCCTCGAGAAACCCGCATAGAGTGCGGTGGGTGTATGTTGCTCAATGTTTGATAATTCGAATGACACAAATCCCTACCATCTGGAAAAGCTCGCCCTGCTTCTCCGCATTATACAGAGCCCAATGCCGAGGCCAAATCAAGTCGGGACTCGAGAGTCCGGATTCATGGTATTGTCATACCTCCCTACCGGTATGATGGCTTAGATATCGACTCGCGGCGGTGATCTCGGAGGTGAGTAGCGAACCAAAGTTGCTCGTTTTACGGTGGTAGCAATTAACCAGCAGTAGATCGGTCGGCCTACACAGAGTGAATATCCAGGTAAGTACTCAAGTGAGTAGCTGCTCAAGCGCCTACCCATGCCCGCCATACTACACAGGAAGTCAGGCTCACGCGTTTCATTCCGACTCCGACCGAGAAGGGCATCATCTGCGCACTTCCGCAGGCATCGAGATGCACAGGCGGTCACTCAGCATCCGTGTATAGCAAGTAAACCTCGGCATCTGCCAATGCCATGTAACGCGGCGACCGCTAGCTTACGGTATCATATCCAGCCTGTCCTTCTGGCGTTTGCAAGTGGAGCTATCAGTTACCGCGCAATAGGTAAAACCGGTAATATGTATCAAGCAGTTCGACAGTCAACACCACCCACTGATCCCAGTAACCGCTCCCGTCGGCTACTGGCCGTTTTTTTCTGCGTTTCGTTTCTCGCCGAGTCGACCCCGGCCCGTAAACTAGCAGGCCACTCACTAGTAGTAGCAGCCCCCTGTCACCGACACCGACGCCGGCTCACTCCAATCTGCGATCTCACGGCGTCAACGCGGGGCATCAGGCCGGTTTCGGCACTTGCGTCCGCCGTTGCAGGCTTCGGGGACGGCAGATCTGTGGCTCGGGAACAGCCTGCTGATTAAATCGCCCCTGAGGAGGATTCTCGATGCGACCCCGTCCGCGATTCGCGGCTGATGCAGCTGCCAGATATACATACATAGCGAACCCGGAGCACTTTCAATTCCCTCTGTCCTCCTCAGTGGCGCCTCGGCCTCTTTTGCCTACTACCTACACGATTGGTTGGTTATGCTGGCCAGATCTATGTACTCACTACTGGAGGCCACGGTCACGGTAACTACCTATGTACCTACCTGCATGCAAGGCGTACATACATACCGGCCGGTACTTTCTGCGTACCGTATGTACACACTGGTTACTGGTTACTGGTTACCGCCATCCATGAATCCATATGGCGACTCGCGATGTGAGACTCATGACTCGCACCCCCGCGCTACATATCTGCGAGACTTCCAAGTCCCAAGTTCCGATCCATAGGTAGTTACATACCGGTAGCTGTCAATCATCGACTGCACTTGGGCTTGTACTTACACTTGTATGTAGTATGTACACGCACTTGTATGTACACGTGTTCACGGTGGTGGGTCATCACGGCTCACTCGCCCCACTCACCTCCCGCGCGTGTCTTGAAATTGGAAAAGAATGCGTCATCGATTGGCGTAGGATATCTACATACATACCAGTGGTCATCTCCTACTACTAGTAGGTATATACATACGTCGCGGTGCTTTATGCGTGTGCGCAAGTTCTTACACTCCAGATGCACCGCACAGTGCAGCACCCAACGGGCCAAGGGCCCAACAGAGGGAAGTAACCATTCCTGCACTGTACACGCCGTCACATGAAAGCTGGGCGGAGAGCAACAGGGAACCGGTACATGTCGAGCTCGCGGCCGGTCAGTGGTCCGGGACAGCCGGATGGAAAAGGTCATATAATCTGCCATGATCTGTTAAGGTCTTGAATAAAAAAACAAGCCGTCACATGAAACCAAGACTCCAAGACTCCGAGAGAGCAGCACAACGGCCCGTTGGTTGGTACCTACTTTACGCATGACCGGCCACGGCGAGGGACAAAGCAGAACCGACTCCGACTCCGACTGATGACTGGCGCATGCCGCATGAGGCTGACGAGATCTTTTCTTTTTCTTCTGCTCGATTAGGTACTCCTGCTCGATTACTCCTGCTCCTGCTGGCTACTTGCGAGTTCTAGCCATCGTTCGAGTTGAGATGTGCGTAGGTAACCTACCTATGCATGCATGTCCCTGTGGCGGAACCCCCCTGCTCACCGCACGGGCGCGTGGCGTGGCGGACGGACGGACCAATCGTATGCACGTTTCTTGTCTCCACGAATTCCGTCCTCACCAGTCCGTGCAGCGACATAGGTATCCCGCCAGCCAGCCAGCCAGCGACGCGAGCTCCATCGCGATCGGCGGATAGTCCAGAAACAAACAGGTAAGAGGAGACGGAAGCGGCGGAAGGAGATGGAGAAGTTGCGACACAGTGTGGTGTTTGTGTCTCCACGTAGGTAGTTGTCTACTCTACCGTAGTTACTCGTGTGTAACTAGCAGCAGTGTCGCCAATTCGGGTGTGTGTGAATGCATAAATCGGATTCGTGGTAAATACTCTAGCCTGTCGCTCCTGTCGCTCCTGTCGCTCCGAGATACGGTACCTCTTACCTACGGTAGTTACTATTTATCGAAAGCCTTGCCCAGTGCCAGTGCCCAGTACCAGTGCCATGGTGTCGCCGGGTCGCCCGTGTCGGCTGCGTATTAAAGGGGTTTGCATCTGACGAAGACATCACGGCCTCGGGATTCGGTAGCGATGTGAATTCGAAGATAGTCGTGACTCGTGAGAGTGACGGGGGGAACCCTAACTATAGCACTACATGTGAGAATTTATGCGTTGGAGGTATGCGGTGTTCGATGTCTCGTTTCACCACGGCCGGCCAGCCGTCTGGACTCTCGACTCTGGAGCCAGGCACGCTGGACTCTGGCGGGGGCTCTCCGTCGTCCGATTCCCCGCCCGAAATACGCACCAGTATGTACCACTCTGAAGATTGGAGGGAGACGTTGACCACAAGTACTATCAGTACTATCAGTAGTAGTAGTACACAACATCCAGTGGCGTGAAGGAAGGAAGGCGCGCCTCCGAATTCCGAGTTCCGACAGTCTGGGTGGGTGCGAGTCCCGATTGAACTTGGGAGGCGTTTCTCTCTGCCTCTCTCGAGCACGAGCACGAGCAAAGGGCGGGCGGAATCTGCCGAGAGCAGCAGCAGCATCAGCAGCAAACCGGGGGCGTGGGAGAGGTTGAAGATTTGCCGGCAGTAGAGTAGAGCCGGGCAAATCTTTGCCGTAGCCATCGATACGAGATGAAGGATGAAGGCGACGAGGCGGCCAGTTGGTGAGCGGAGATGGACCTCACGCCAGCGACGCATGCTGCTAGTATTTTGCAGTTGTAGATTGGAGGAGCAACAAGTACCCCGTTAGTCCATGGCCCGCGCCGCCGCCCTCTCGCCGTTCTCGCGCACGTACTTTTCCATAGCTCCCACCGTGCGCCCGGCCGAAGGCCGTGCATAGGGCTGTCGTCCGCCCATTCGCGGACTCCCTACCCATCTCTCTCTCTACCCCAACCCAACTCACCCCAACCCAACTCCTCACAAACCGCTCTCCCTCCGTCTCTCGGGAACGACAACTCACACCTGCAGAAGCGGGCGGCGTACTCCACACACAATGTACATACTTCACACATACTTGGTACATTACATACAGAGATAGCCACTGTTCGCAGGGAAGGGGAAAAAACGCTTTCGCACATCCCATCTCCACCACGCTCTCCATTCGTGTGTGTTCTGCAGGCACGCAGTCAGGGCCCACTTCCACTTCCACTTCACTTCACTTCACTTCCGCTCGCTCGCTGCCGTGCTTTGCAGTGCAGTGCGGTGGAGTGGAGTGCAGTGCGGTGCAGTGGAGTGTGCACAAAGGGATGGAGAGGTGGGATTATTGGCAGATAGAGTACTCTGCTCTCTAGTAATTGGGCATGAGGAAAGTTATCTGCCCCCCATGATGTCCGTTCCCGTCCATCGTCGGAGCCGAAAGCGGATGGGAATAGGCAAATAGAGAAATAAGAAAGAAAAAGAAAAGAAGAAAAGAAAAGAAAAGAACAGAAAAGAACAGAAAAGAAAAGAAAAGAAAAGAAAAGAAAAGAACAGAACAGAAAAGAAAAGAAAAGAAAAGAAAAGAAAAGAAAAGAAAAGAAAAGAAAAGCTGTGCAGGCAAAAGTGTTGCCCAGCCCCAGCCCCGGTGCAAGCCCCGGTCTCAAAGAGGGAGAATATCCTGATGATATTGCTGCTGCCCCGCAGAAGAAAAAAACCACAAGAAACCGACTGACTGTCCGAAAAGAAAGCAGAAAAAAGAATTGGCAGAACAGGACTGAAGTGTAATTACTGGACTGGAGTTGGAGCTCAGGTAGCCGTCCGGGCGCGGGCTGTGACGTGTGGTGAGAGGTGCGAAGTAAAAAGTCCCCAACTAGTCCAGTGGATATAATCGACTGGTCCCGCTCGCTCGCTCGCTCGCAGCTGCCCCGCCCGCACGTCCTTCGTTCCTTCGGCAGCTGCTCCACCAACTGGGACTCCGCAAGTTGCAAGTTGCAACCTCGTCCCCGCCCGATGATCCCCTCTCCCAAGTCAACTCAACGGCTTATACTTGCTTGCCTCACCAGATCCCCCCGCACGAAAGTACTTCTTACCTGCCTGCCCTAGAGTACAAGTCGCCTACGACCGCAACTGATCTTCACATCATCATCACCACCACTGCCACCACCACCGCAGTCGACCATATCTCCACCACGAATTGGACGACGGCAGATACCCACCCACAGGTAACCCGCAAACTTACCAATTACGCCGACCACCAGCACGACCATCACACCAGCCACTTCCGCCCCCAACCGCACCACCACCCTCCATATTCGGAGCTGTCACAACGCCATATATCCCCCCCGTCCACACACCCAACCCATACCACCCACGTCACACAACTCCCGCGCCCTGCTCTTCTCTGCTTGCTCTGCTCTGCTCTGCTCGCTCACAGAACAAATACCGACGCCATGCCGCCTCCTCCGCTGCTGCGAAAAAAAGATCAACAAGCTCAAGACCGCGACCGCGACCGCGACTTCTACTGCTCCTTCACCGACCTGGTCCTGCCGAACCCCGCCGAGCTGCCATACACCCTGCACAATCCGAAATACAAGGCTGTTCGCGCACAACCACCACCACATCCACATCCACAAAAACACCAGAAACAACACCAGCAGAAACAAAAACACCACATAACGATGCACGCCTTCCACCCGCGGCACCGCCGACTGCCGTCATCCAGCGGCCCACGGCCCGACAGCTTCGACTCGACGCAAACCAGCCGCACGTACCGCAGCTTCTTCTCGACATCGACATCCACATCCTCGCACTCCACGCGCACCTCGTCGCGCACCTCTCGCACCTCGTCCTCGTGCACCTCCTCTTCGTCGAGCTCCTCGCGCCGCCGTCTGCTCCTGGCAAAAGTTAAGCAGATGTTCCGCGGTGGAAGAGAACCCACCCACGCTCAGGTCCAGATGCTGCGCGCGAGTAGCAGGAAGCCAAGTACCCTCGATTTTAGGTGCGTCGGTATGGAGAGTAGGGTGGATATGCTCGCCACTGCTGCGGTGGTGGCCGCTGGTGCGGAGGAAAAAAAGGTGGATGCGGGTTGTCCTCCAAGGCTGGAGGTTAAATTGCCAGATGAGGATGCGTACACCTGGGGGAGGTGGTTTGAGGGGTTGTTCTGATCAGATACGAGCTGAGCCGAGATGATTCCGCGAGCGGGGTTTGAGCTTCGGGGTTTGGGCTTCGGGGTTTCCGTTTGTCGGTGCGGGTTTCATTGCGTCTGGCTGCCACGGCCGGTTTGGTTCCTTTGTACAGTGCTTCTCGTCATCTTCCGCCTCTTACTACTACTCCCTCTAATGATTGTGCTCTTGTTTCCTTTCCCTTTCCCTGTTTCCTTTCCTATCTTTTTATTCCGATATGTCCTTTCCTTGTATGTACCATCATCACTCTTACGACTTGGCATTTCACGACCACGACTTATTAACGACTCATCAACGACACGATTAACGACACGATTTACGACACGACTTGACGACCACGACTATTTTTTTATGTTTACGATTATGATTACGACCACAATTACGATTACGACTATGACTACGACTTTTACTAGGCTATGGGGTGCGGGGGCGTTTACTTACTTGCTTTCTTGCTTTCTTTTCGTTTTGCTTTGGGGATGTTACCTTTGGGGGTGTTTCTTCCTTTTACATTTATATACATCTAGAGCTTCCGTCTGGTCCGGTCTTGACTTTGACCGTCCTTTTGCTATGTTTTGGTGTCTGTTGGATCTATCTTGTCCTGGGGAGTTTGGTGTGTACGCCGCTGCTTGGGCTTTTCTTACAAATCTTCATATCTATCTGCTTATCTTCTGATCTACTGATCTACTTACGGGTCTATGTAATGTCTTCCGAGCTGCTCGGGATGTTCGGACTGTGCGGGATGTTTGTCGGCGTGTGGCGTTCTGCACTTTCGTTTCCCCGTGGCTTTCTTTGCTTTTGCTTTTGCTTTTGCTTTTGCTTTTGCTTTTGCTTTTGCTTTGCTTTTGCTTCTTGCTTTTGCTTCTTGCTTTCTGCTCTTTACTTTTTACTTCCGGCGCCGCATGGATATGGGCAATGTGCAATAGGCATGGTACGGGATGGCAGGGCATATCAGGGCATGTATTTTTATCACAACTGCGCAGTGCGAACTTCGGATTGGGACGCAGGTGTTTGCCGGAGCCACGGAGGAGTGGATGAAGCAGAGAATGAAGGAGTGAATGAAGGACCCTCGCATACGGTATCCAGTGGGTGCTACTCTACTCTACCGTACCTACTCTACTCTACTGCAGTGATCATTGACGGAGCAGTGATCGGTGATCATTGAAGCGTGAAACAACCGTGCCTATCCGCTCTGCTCCTACTCCTGCTGCGGACACCGACAAGGACCCGGACACGGCTGTGGCTGCTTCGAGGTAGCGAGTCGAGGTAGCGAGTCTCAATCGCCATGGGCATGGGTATGGGGGAGGGGAAAGTAGTAGGGAGGGGAGTAGTGGGTAGAGTGTTATACCCCCCGAGTTACGAGCTGCGAGCTGCGAGAGCGAGGATCCTCGACCGTGCGAGCGAGGATCAGCCCGGGTAAGCACTGCCCTATACCTACCGTAGGAAGCAACGAGGAAGGTCGTGGGGCGACGATCTACGAGCATGTATGTGGGGGGAAGGGGGTGATGCGCTGCCGGGATCGAGGATTCGATGCTGTGGTCATTTCAATGGTCATGGTCATGGTCATGGTCATGGATGATCCATCGCCTCGTATCGATTGTAGCATCGGTATGTAGGGGGGCCGCGTTCACGACGGAAATAACACTGGACATCGTAACTTGTAATTGCAACTTGTAAGCCGTATGTAAGGTGTGCATCGATATATGGAGCCCATCGATGGGGAGCGATGGGCAACGCATGCTACGGCCGTTGGAATCGTTGCTATACACTACATATACGGACGTACCTGTTCCAACTTCCGACTCCCGACTCCCGACTCCCGACTCCCGACTCCCGAGACAGAGACACAAGACACAAGACATCAGACACGAGATACTGGACATCAGCCATCAGTTGCGCCGCTCATGCCGGCCACGCTCCATGTCTCAACATCAGACCACCAGCAGCACCACCACCACCGGAGAATTAGTCGTCGCTACCATTATACTACCATTATACTACCATTATACGACCATTCCTCCCTCGCATCGTGATGGCTTGCATGATCCGGCGTCGCACGGGTGATCCGCTGGTGATCCGCGGGGGAGGATCGACGTCCGCGGGAAGAATTACATTCCGCACGACTTCCTTGCGCCGATCCCGTGCCTATCGGTGGTGGGCGGTATGTAGAAGTCGTGTGCCTAGCGGAGAGAGCACCGAGCGCTGCAGCGCTGCAGTGCTGGTTGTGGCTTCGGCAGTGCCGTGCACCGTGACATTTCGCGCAACGGTGCGCGGGACTTGGGGTGATTCCCCGGTTTGAAGGATGTGTTTAGGTAAGTTACGGCACCTACATACTTGCCTACTTGCCTATGATCTGCCGTCGTTTTGCACGCCGCTCGGAGCTCGCTTCGATATATAAGGCTGCTGTGGTACGGCGGACCCGGTAGAGCTCGAGAACGATACTCGTTTACTGATATACCTGCCGACATGGCGGAATTCCCGCCGGGCCGGCAGTGGATGGCTGGATGGATGTATGTTAAATTGGGCTGGTAAACTCCCCTCAGCTCCGCTGGATATACATCCCGTCGCCGGTTGGCGGGTCAGTCGGGCGGTCGATCAATCGGAGTGATACGGTACCGTATGGGTGAAGACATTTTACCACATCACAAGCATTCATAAGCATTCATAACGGGCCAGCTATACACCTATTATATCTACTATACCCTCCATTCCAGTGATTCCACTCCCCGTCCCTGACTCCTCGTCCTCCTGTTTACTCTCCGCAGCCACCAGAGCACAGCAGCAGTGGAGCACAGCAGCGGGAACACACATTGCACATACATTGCGCATGCAAGCCACCTGCATCTTTAAATGAGCCCTCTCCCTCCCTCTCTCTCACTCTTGCTCGTGAATGGCGGCGTCGCAGTCACTTCACTATGCATAGGCGATGGGTATCTAGCACATATTTGCGGGGACGAAGGTGCCAGGCGCAGAGACAAGGAAAGACAAGGAAAGACAAGTTCACCCGACAGCCCGTTGCGACGTTTGCGGGTGGCGCACGATGGCATGGGTAGTATGGGGTAATTGCGCGGAGTGCGCCGCGCCGATACGGTACCGATACCGATGGAGGTGGAGGTGGAGGTGGGTGACGGTGGTGATGCTCATGATGAGTACCAGTACCAATAGTAGAGTAGGGTACCAATAGTACCATGGAGCACCAATAGTACCGCAGAGTACCGTAGAGCAGCAATTGCCAATCCGCGCTCAATCAAGCATATCGATCCGACGCGGAGCAGCTGTGCAGAGCACATAAGTACCCCTTTCATGGGGGTGACGTGCGCTGACCGCTGATCGAGTGGGGGTCTCTTTGTTCGTCAATGTGCCGCTTCGGTGCTTTCGGTACTTTGAAGAGATTCCGTGTTGAAGCCCGTTTGCACCTTCGGGTTTTGCGGGTTTTGCGGGCGGGCTGGTTACTGGTGCGGAGGCGCTTGTCGGGTGGTTGGGTTGTCGGGTTGTCGTTGGTGTTACGGTGGCGTGGGGCGTGTGGCTGAGGTGGCTCGGGGGTGGCGAGTGCAAGTAACGATAAGTCACAGTGTGGCTGCTACTTTGCGTGGATGGGCAGGATGGAGAGGATGGAGAAGCCACAGTGAAGAGGCTGCGCTCTGTGGCTGGGTGGACTAGGTGCGCCACTATGAGGCTTTTACTTGGCGATGCTGGGCAGGCTAGACTTGCCCGTTCGAGTGCACAGCATATCCACAAAAAATCCATACAGATCGCTCAAAACACGCTCTCGATGCATTTAAAGTATTATGTATTTCCATAGACTGCTCCTAGACCGTATATGTGAATTTTCATACAATTTGCGTTTGCGTTTCCTGGCTCGCGGGGTATGCACTGTTCACTCACCTCCAATCAACCCCGCCACACACAACGTTGTCAGCGCAAAAAAGAAATCCCAACAACCCTACTCCACTCCACTGCCTCCACCACCACATCTTTGACATCCTCCTCCGCCTCTACTCCTCACCTCCCATCCTACCCGCCACCACCACCTCCTCCCCCTCCCCCCACGATAGTCGATTCTCCCCCTCGACTCGTCGCTTCCATTGTCGTCAAAGATCTCTGTCGCTGCAGCTTACTTTACCCTGTAATCCTAATTGCCACGTCTCAGCAAATTCTTCCGTTCTTTTTTTCTCCCTAAAGAAACTCTTGCCAGAATGGTCTCCGCATCGAAGGCCAAGCGTGATGCCGAAAAGGCCGCAAAGGCTGCCGCAGAAGGCAAAGAATTGAAGCCCAAGAAGACCCTCGCCAGCAAGGCGAGCAGAGCCGCCAGCCAGGCCAACTCCAACAACACCTCAGCTGCGTCCTCGGTGAACGGCGACGACGAGGTCGACGCGAAGCTCCTGAAACTCAAGTTGCAGGAGGACGACGACGGAATCTCGGACCGTGTCACCACCGGAGTGTTGGCCTCGCTCGAGGCGTCCCGTGACGTCAAGATCACATCCGCGTCGCTTGTGTTCCACGGAAAGGTACTGTTCAACGACACCACCATCGAGATCAACTTTGGCCGTCGCTACGGATTGCTCGGAGAAAACGGATGCGGAAAGTCCACCCTGCTGAAGGCTCTCGCTGCGCGCGAGTTCCCCATCCCCGACCACGTCGATATCTATCTTTTGAACGAGCCCGCCGAGCCGACCGACTACTCGGCTCTCGAGTACGTCGTCAAGCAGGCCGAGCAGGAGCTCGCCCGTCTCGAGAAGCTGGCCGAGGACACCCTGGAGCACGATGGCCATGAGAGTCCTGAGCTTGACCACTTGTACGAGGTAACGGAACACATGATCTTATCCCTTCTCTTGACCGCTTGCGCTGACCTTGTTTTCCTTTCTCCAGCGTATCGACCAGATGGACCCGTCCACGTTCGCTACCCGTGCCTCGCTGATTCTCACTGGTCTGGGTTTCAACCCGGTCACCATCAAGAAGAAGACCAAGGACATGTCTGGAGGATGGCGTATGCGTGTGGCTCTTGCCAAGGCGCTTTTCGTGAGGCCTTCCCTTCTTCTTCTCGACGACCCTACCGCCCATTTGGATCTCGAGGCGTGTGTGTGGTTGGAAGAGTACATGAAGAAGTGGACCAACACCCTCGTCCTCGTCTCCCACTCTATGGATTTCTTGAACGGTGTCTGCACCACCATGATCGACATGCGCATGAAGACTCTCCTCTACTACGGTGGTAACTACGATTCGTACGTAGCTTCTATCACTCGCTGCTTCTTTTTTATTTCATGCTGACAAAAAACAGTTACCACAAGACCCGTGCCGAGCAGGAAGTCAACCAGATGAAGCAGTACGCTAAGCAGCAAGAGGAAATCGCCCACATCAAGAAGTTCATCGCGTCCGCCGGTACCTACGCCAATCTGGTCAGGCAGGCTAAGTCGCGCCAGAAGATTCTGGACAAGATGGAGGCCGATGGTTTGATCCAGAAGGTTGCCGAGGACCGCGTCTTCGCTTTCCGCTTCGCCGACGTCGAGAAGCTTCCGCCTCCCGTCCTGTCGTTCGACCAGGTCACCTTCTCCTACTCTGGCACGAAGTCCGATAACCTCTACGAGAACCTCGACTTGGGTGTCGACATGGACTCCCGTGTCGCTCTCGTTGGGCCCAACGGTGTTGGCAAGTCTACTCTGCTCAGGATCATGACCGGAAAGCTGTCGCCCACAGGTGGTAATGTCAGTCGCCACACTCACTTGAAGCTTGGTGTCTACTCCCAGCACTCTGCCGAGCAGCTCGACCTCACCAAGTCGGCTCTCGACTTCGTCAGGGACAAGTACTCCGACCGCTCCCAGGATTACCAGTACTGGAGACAGCAGCTCGGAAAGTTCGGTCTGTCCGGAGATTCGCAGACTGCCTTGATTGGAACTCTGTCTGAGGGACAGGTATGATATCCCCCCTTGTTATGTGACGTGTCTTGCGGGATGGAGCAGCTTTCATCCCGTTTTTTCATTCTTTGTTTTCCCTTCGCTGGTCGATGCATGCACCCACGGATGCTGATACCCGTTATTACAGAAATCGAGAATCGTGTTTGCTCTCCTCGCCATTGAGAGCCCCAACATGCTGTTGCTCGACGAGCCTACCAACGGTCTGGATATTCCCACCATCGACTCGTTGGCCGATGCCATCAATGCGTTTTCCGGTGGAGTTGTCGTCGTGTCCCACGACTTCAGGTACTTACCCTTCCCCGTGCTTTACTTTTTTCACGTGCTGATGAACATCGCAGACTGCTCGACAAGATCGCCAAGGACATCCTCGTGTGCGAAAACCGAACCGTACGCAGGTGGCCCGGCAGCATCGGCGAGTACAAGGCGCATCTGCGGAAGAAGATGTTGGCCGCCGGAAACGTGTAAAAGTTTTTTCTCGATTTTCTTTTTTAAACACATTCTTCTGTTATGGAACGCCTTTGTTGTATGCGTCCGGCTGATTTCATTTACCTTTTTCTGTTTTCCTTTTCATTTTCTTTGTTCTTGCGGGCTTGTTCTTTTGGGGCTTTTCACTGGAGGGGGATGGCTGGGCTGGTTCGGATTGGGCTGGGCTGGGGTTGGGTAAACAAAAAACAGTAAGACGCTGATAGACACGAATTTCCTTGTGTGGGTGCGGGTCGGACTACCTAGAATGAGAGATATGGTGCTTTGTTCCGCAATACTCGTCAAGAATACAGAAAAATAATGGCGGGTCTTCCCCCCTGGTGCTGATGTGCGAGGTACTCAATGGCCACTTTAGATTTCTTACGACCGTCGGCAACGGCCAATAATGCAACGGCCGCAGTAACGGTCATTGGACAATTCCAAGTGCTTTGAACAGCGAATTCTGCCGTAGCGGGGGCGGTGCTGTCGGGAGTGGGGTGGGGTGGTTTGCTTCGACTGCGGGCCAGTGATTCCTGCTTTCCCGGCAGCAAGTAACGCTCAGTGTCAGTGGCGTTATGTGCTGTTATCGACTGATTGCGTGGATTGCGTGGATCGCTCCGTCCGCGGCCGTCACGACAGCTCACTCACTGCGCAGACGATCCCGTGGTCTCTCTCGCGGCGGGGATTCAGCGAGAGCTTTGAGATGGGCCCGTACCTTCGCCGCAGCTCCGGCGTTGCCCATTGGCCAAACACCACTATACACCTATATCATATCACTCGTGCAAGTGTGTGTTGTCCTCTCGCCCATCTCATGTATCCTGCGCGGCGGCTAGATCCTGCCTATAGTAACATGTACCTACGCCCTTACCGCCCTGCAGCAGCCAGAAGTGCGTGGACACGTCGCCCGCCCCCGCAGCGCCCGCAGGGCCCGAAACCCCTACCTCTGCAACCCCGCTCGCTCGCAAGTTCGAGCTACCCCGCCGCGGCCGTCGTGGGGTGTCGTCAGACGCTGGCAGCAGCAGTAGCAATAGCAGCAAATAGTGCTGTGCGAGCTATATCTACCCCGTCCGCCAGCGGATTCTCTCCCACCTCCCGACGTTATCTCCACTCACCCCGTCCCCCCCACCACCACCACCACCACCCCCACCGCCACCAAGACTTACACACTATGGCGGACTCCTTCTCAGATACGAATAGTCTTGTCGCGATCGATGCGCCCACGCCCGCCGGGACGCCGCCGCCGTCGCCTGGGAGAGATCGGGAGAGAGACAGGAAGACGGTTGTTACGAGAACACTGAATAGTCTGCAGAGTGAGGAGCAGCTGAAGCTGCTTAATGAGATCGATAAAGTGAGCGCAATCGGGGTGGAAGCGGCGGGATGGGAGGGGAAGGGACAAACAAATGGGGAATGGGAGACTGATACACGGTGATTGACAGCTGAGGAGCCATGGCGTCAACGATTTCGTCTCGCTGCCGCAATTGGGTATGACAAACCCCGCCCCCCGCCCCACCCCGGCAAGGGAGAGAGTGATATTTCATGGATAGCTGACCGTTTGCCCTGTTCGGTTCCCCAGTCGTATGCGGCGACCAATCCTCCGGCAAATCCTCTGTCCTCGAAGCGATCACGGAGATCCCCTTTCCACGACGGGACAACCTCTGCACACGTTTCGCGACACAGATCATGCTCCGGCGGTCGCCTACCACGCACGCCCGCGTAAAGATCATCCCCGACAGCGGGCGCAACTCCGCCGACCGCGCAAAGCTCGAGGCCTTCACCGGCGAAATCAAGAAGCTCGAGGAGCTGCCAGATCTCGTCGAGGATGCCAAGGCTGTCATGGGCATCGATGATGGCGAGGGCGCGTTCTGTAAGGATACGCTTAGTATTGAGGTGCGTGCGTGAGAGAGAGAGTGAGAGGGGGAGAATGTGGCGGGGGGGTTTTGGAGGCGGGGGAATGTGCGGCGCTGACGGGAATGGAATGGTAGATCTCCGGACCCGACAAGCCGGTGCTCACGATCGTCGACCTCCCCGGTCTGATCCACATGGGCAACAAGAACGACGTCGAGATCGTGTCTGACCTCGTGCACCGGTACATGACCGACCAGCGGACCATCATCCTCGCGGTCGTCACGGCCAAGAACGACTACGCAAATCAGATCGTGCTAAAGCGGGCGAAGGAGGCGGACCCCGAAGGATCCCGCACGCTCGGGATAATCACGAAGCCGGACACGCTCTCCGCCGGGAGCGCGAGCGAGTCGGATTTCGTCAATCTGGCAAAGAACAAGGATATCTTCTTCAAGCTTGGGTGGCACGTCCTGCGCAACCGCAACTACGAGGAGCGCGATTGTAGCTTCGAGGAGCGCCACCGGCTGGAGCGCGAGTTCTTCTCGCGCGGTGCGTGGCGCGGCGTCGATAACGGCATCGAGTCGCTGCGCTCGCGCCTCAGCGTCCTGCTGCTGAACCACATCAAGCGCGAGCTGCCGCGCGTGCACCAGGAGATCGTGGCGGCGCTGCGGGAGTGCGAGGCGGAGCTCGAGCTGCTGGGGACACGACGGACGACGCCCGAGGAGCAGCGCATGGTGCTGCTGCGCGCGAGCGAGGTCTTTGGCGGCCTGTGCAAGTCCGCCGTCGAGGGCACGTACGAACACATGTTCTTTGGGCTGACGCAGGAGCACGAGGGCTCGCAGAAGCGGCTGCGCGCGCAGGTGCAGGCGCTCGGCGCGGACTTTGCGAAGAAGATGCGGCTCAAGGGCCACACGAGGCAGATCGTCGAGCATGAGGAGGATATCACCAGCCAGAACGGGTATCCGCAGGCGATCACGAGGGCGCAGGCGATGGAGTGGGTGCGCCCGCTGCTGCTGGGCGGGAGGGGGAGGGAGTTGCCCGGAACGTTCAATCCGTTGCTGATCAGTGAGCTGTTCTGGGAGCAGTCAAAGGGCTGGGAGGCGATTACACGGAGACATCTGAAGAAGGTGTACCGCAAGCTCAACGGGTTCCTGCGGTTGGCGCTGGTCGGCGTCGCCCCGCCCGACGTCATCGAGGGGTTGTTCGCGAACCACATCGACCAGGAGATGGCCGAGCGCTTCCAGCGGGCGAACAAGGAGCTCGAGGGATTGCTCAACGACAGGAGGCGACACGCGATAACGTACAATCACTACTACACCGAGAACGTGCAGAAGATCCGCGACCGCCGGCTGAAGGAGCAGTACGAGGCCGTCATCGAGGCGGCCCTGCAGCAGCAGAACAAGTCTTCGAACTCGGGCGCCGCGTTGACGAAGGCGCAGTTGATGCAGGCCATCTCGACACCGACCGAGGCGAGTATGGAGGACTATGCGTGTCAGGAGGCGTTGGATTCCATGCTCGCATTCTACAAGGTAGCCCCCCGCCCGCCCCCCGCTCCTCCCCCTCACTCGGAATACCACTGACATTCCCAGGTGGCATACAAAACCTTCGTCGACAACGTCGCCACGATCGTGGTCGAGCGCCGGCTCGTCGGCGATCTGTGGGAGATCTTCTCACCCCTCAGCGTCGTGCGTATGTCATACGAGACGATCGCCGCCGTCTGCGAGGAAGCCCCCGAAGACCAGAAGCGCCGCGACCGGCTCGAGAACAAGCGGATCAGCCTCGCCGGCGGCCTCGAGGTGACCGGGCGCGCGCTGCGCGGCGTCAAATGCGGTACTTACCCCCCCGTCCACTGATGTCGAAGCGTGACTAACCCCCAACCCTAGACCGCTCCACGCTCCACCACGACTCGGACGACTCGGACGACTCTGACGCGGAGGACCCAGCGGATGCGGGCGACGACTCCGACGAGGAGGGCGAGGAGTGCTACGAGGAGGACGAGGAGTCGTCGTCGATCAACAGCCGCAAGGCGGCGGCGACGACCATCACCACCAGCGGGTACTCGTGGTCGCCGCTCAGCACTGTCCCCGCGCAGGAAATTGCCAAGCCCGAGGTGAACCCGTTTAATCGCGCGTTCCCCGTCGAGAGCACGGCTAGCTCGCCCGGTGGTTCCTTCTTCGGGAACCCCATGCAGGCCGCCTATTCTTTCAGTCCGCGTATGTGGCTCCGTGTCTAAGGGTGTAATGGTGTGGTGTGGTGTGGTGCGCGTGATGCTGATGTATTGTGGGTGTAATAGTACCGTACAGGAAGAAGACGAAGTAGGATAGAATAGACGTAGGATAGTGGGGTGTGTAGTTACGGTTTCTGGGTATTGGGTTACGGGTGTCGATTTAAAGGCGTTTGCGTGGGTTTTGCGGTTTTGCGGTTTTGCTGGGCTTTGAATTGGATTGGATTGGAATGGAATACACGTACGTACAGTTTTGCTGGGATCCGGATCGTACATATCGGAACTTTTTGATCGTGCCGTGAACGTGAATGTGAACTTGGAGATGTTTTCCGTACGCTACAGTTGGGTCCTTGAGCCACCTAGCTACGAGAGGAAGCGTGATACCACCGTTTTCGCTAGCCGTAACTACAGCCGTCAATTGTGCCACGCCGATATTAGAGTACCGTGTTTGTTCCCGGTTCAAGGCGGAAATGGCATTCAATCCATGCAGTCCAAACAGTCAATGTAGTAGGTAAACTAACAGTATGCCGATGCGCACACGGGATATTTTCGAGGAATTCTCAACTCCCCCTGGAATCAGTCAACCTCGCCCGCGACCAGTATGCCTCTGCCCTGTTTACAGCTGTTCTATGAGAAAAATCATTGGGATTCTGCAAATACTTGTGTGGATGAGCGAGTGGATGATCGAGCCTTTCCCGCATATGTAGTTGTCTGTTCCGTGGTCACGCGATGTCACTCGGTGGGTTAAGAATTGCCACCGATATTTCTTACTTCACAGACAAGCGCGGCCAGGGTAGGCAGGAAAGGAGTTCGTTGGTTCGCCATAGTCTAGATAGGCGGCATGCGAAATAAAAACAGGAAGATCTCTCTCTTTCACATACAAGCGGATCCCAGAGACCGCTGGGGAAGATGTAACAATTAAGGTGGGCGACTGGGAGCCCACGGAGCGGGAATAAAAGGAGGCAGAGCTGAGGTCGAGGAGCCGGGGTCACCTCCGCTGATCCTTGCCACGCCCGCTTTTCATGGCATCTCGTGTGGAAAAATTAGGGAAAGAGGCGGAGGACTAGCAGAGAGCGGGTATTGTCTTTTCCTGCATAGTGTTATTGCCCGTTCGGATCTTTGAGACCGGAGTACTTTGCGTCTCTGCGCTTGTATTCGCAGCCGAAGCTACTTGCTAAAGTCCTCCACAGGTCGTAAGTACCTACCCCAGGTTGTACTTAGGACACCGCATCACTGTGAATCACTCGCACTGCGACGCCTTTTCGCTCACATCGGTGGTTTTGCACTCCACGCTCCTATGGAAACAGAAGGGAAGGTAGATAATAATTAGGAGATATCATCCATCGATTCTGACGGAGAGACCTATGATATAAACAATTGTTGTAACGGCGTGTCTCCTTCATACGGAACCAATTCCAGACGTCCTTGTTTATTCTGCTCTATCTTTCCCTATAATGATGTCAGCTAGGAACAGGTGGTGATGGCGATCGACCATAAACTCACAAGCAAACTTAGCAACTCCTCCTCGGTCAAATGCCCCGATTCTAGCGCGGCGATCGTCCCCTCATCCTTCCCAGTTTCGTCGAGCGCAGTGACGGCCAGTGCCAGCTTGCTCCGCTGCAGGCCGAGCATGCGCATCTCAGTACTTCTCTCCGTGACGAAGCGGCGTATCTCGACCCTCTTTTTCTGCCCCATCCGGTGCACGCGATCGAACGCCTGCAGCTCGACTCCCGGATTCCACCACAGGTCCAAGCAGATGACCCTGTTCGCGAACGTGAGATTCAGGCCGAGACTGCCAGTCATCAGCGAAACCAGCAGTATCTGGTCGTGGTCGCGGAACGCGCTCAGTGCCTCCTCCCGCTCGGCCATGCTCATGCGGCCCTGGTACCGCTGGCACGTCCACCCCTCGTTGCGCACGATGTACTCGACGATGTCGAGCATCTTGGTGAAGAGCGAAAAGATCACAATCTTGTCGTTTGGATATCTCCTCTTCCACTTCTCGAGTTGTTCCAGCAGCGCGAGCGTCTTGGAGCTGTGCACGAATACGGTCGGGTCGTTGCGCTCGACGAACCGGATTCGGCCGTTTTGCGAAGATCGTGCTCGGGCTGGGTACCGTAGATGCTTCAGGTAATCGATCATGTCGATGGGCTTGCCATTGGTAATCACTTGCAGTGTGACGCTGAAAGTTAGCAATATGTTTCCTAGCGACAGGACACTTCCGTGGCTTTGACGCGCACTCAGGCTCAATGGGGACTCGATTGGTAACCAAGCATTCCCTCATGAATGGGAAATGGACTTACGGGTGAGATACGGGTGATTACAGACCTGCCGCAGTCTCAGGATCATCGCCAAAACACCCACCACATTCGCCTTGACAGATCCATCGAGGACAAACTTGTTCACCGCGGCGAGCCCTGCGGCTACAAAAAGGGTATATGCCCGTTGTTGGTACGGCAACAGTCGTATCTTCAGCATGACGACGCGCTTCTCCGGCAGTGTGATCAGCTTGTCCCCCAAGAGCGTATCGTTCTTTGTGCGGCGCAGCACAAACCCCTTCAGGATCTGACTGACATTCATCGCCTTCCCAATATCGTCATGCTCGAATGCAGGCCCCATCAACGTCCTCCAATCCTTCACAGCTCCATACAGCGGATGCCGCAGGAACCGGATCACTGGGAAAATATCCTCGAGTCGGTTCTGGATCGGCGTACCGGACAGCGCCCATGTGTTTACCGCCTCGAGGGCCTGGCAGGCCAGCGATATTTGTCCCTGCGGGTTCTTGACGAGCTGGCTTTCGTCCAGGACCACGCGCCAGAATATGATGCGATGCAGGATACCGCGCTGCGACCACCACCGGCGCTCCTCGCGCGGGGTCATGCCGGGATTGAGTCTGCACTCGAGCTGGTGAGGGAAGCTGTGTAGGACCGCTTGGTATGTGCATAGGACGACGTCGTAGCGGTGAAATGCTTCCACAGTCTTAAGCTTGTGGTTGCCGTGATGGATGTGGACTCGAAGCAAGTCTGCCTCGCAGTGCAGCTGGATCTCGGTCTTCCATTGTGCCAGCACCGCGAGTGGTGCGACGATGAGTGTGACTCTGGGCACCATACGATCACGCCGTCTTCCTCGCGGCGCTGCCGACGGGTCAGGTAAGTTCCTACAGATCGTCGCGATAGCCTGCATGGTCTTTCACGACGCCGCCGCTGTCGTCAGCCTCCAAAACGCACCCACGCCGGGGAAAACGAACCTTCCCCATCCCCATGCCATCCGCCAGCAATCCGCCCCTCGGAAGCGTCTGGCCCATCTCACGGTCGATCATCCACCTGACGCCCAGAACCTGGTGATTCAGCAACGGCGTTTTCATCCCCGGCACGACCCACTCCGCGCCCTGCTCGTCCGCCGTCACCCTGTGCAGGCCGAGCACCTCAGCGGCCTGATCGATCCTCTGGCGATCGGTCAGTGTGTGACCCCGGCCGCAGTCGGGGCAGCACTGGATGTCTCCATCGTCATCGTCGTCGGCGGCGGGACGCCGGCACACCGCCGTGTCCCTGTCCTCTGCGCGCCGCTGCTTCGTGTACCGGTCCTGCCACCTCATGGTAGTAAACGCGTTCGGACGCTCGAGGTGCAGCCGTCTCTGCTGGAACACGTACTCTGGCATCTGCGTGAGATCGTAGTCAGGCACAGTGTGGCCCGCATAGATACATCTGTTGTCCGAGTCGTCGCTGCCATACATCTCGTCGTCGCTGTCGTCGCCGACTTCGCCATTGCCAGGTCGGTAGTTGGTCAGTGCTCTGTTATTTACAAAGTTGGCCATTGTTACGAGCTAGGTAGGTAGGTATCGTCGGCTGGCTGGTGTTGGATGTCGAGCGGCTGTTCTGATACAATACAGCACAAGTAGAATCGCTTCTGGCGACGGGCGAGGTGCATTTATGTAGTTGGACGGGTGGGGAAATCCCGTCCATGAGCGTCAAGCATCCTTTCTTTCCTTGACCTTCGTTGCTCGTTGCTCATGGGATGTGGTACAAACTGCCCGAGGCCGGGCCGGGCCGATACGACTCGAAAAAAAGGGCTTCCGAAAGTTGGCATCAAACACGGCCGCTCCCGTCTAGTGCTCTCTGTAAATACTCTCTGAAGAATAACTTCCATCCTGCTCTACGGTACTTCAATGGGCACAACGGGGGTCCGAGTCGGACGCCTATGGAACAGATTGCGCAAGAATTGCTTTCGGAAAAGCAACCACGGAATTCGACACCCAATGAATGGAAGGAGTCTACTCCGAGCCGGATGATACCACCACGCTCGAAAGTACATATGGAATAGGTAGCCACACCTCTCCATACTGAGCCGAAAGAAGTATCTTCACCACCGCTCACTCGAATATAAATATCGGGGCGCCGGTATCCTCCCTAGAAAATCCCTGGAAACTCCCAAAATCACCCTCCTCTTCCCGGTATATCTCCATCGACAATCACCACCACATTAATTCGGAATGTGGATGTGTGGTTGGGAAATTCCCCACCCTAGTCAAAAACCTGCTTGTTACCAGCTCACGCAGTTTGTGCTGTAGAACAGAACCGTCACATCTTCGACATCGTCCGTTGCGGGGGCTACGGGAATCAATCAATGGAAGCGTCAAGTACACTTACGCACACTCCCTCGTTTGCGATCCCACCGTGATATGTCGTAGAGTCAAAAAAGAAGGGACTTGAATCCGCGCCACACTACGCCACGTAATGTACTGGGTGCGCTTCACTTCCTCAGGAGCCGAGGATTCTTGTTTTCATCAAGTATCTAATAGAACTCAGTTGCCTCCACTGATATGTACCCCCCTGACATCGATTGCTCCACCCACGCGCATATCCCACTTCCAGAGTTAAAAGCTTCCGAGACCGATATCCAGCACCTTCACCATCCCGCTTCCCTCCTTCTCCACTTCCTGCTCCGCAGTCACACCAAAGAACGGCGCAACAGCAATCTTCACCGTCTCCTCCAGTAGCCCCTCAATAACCGCGCCGAGATCGTCGCCGGTCTGCTTGAAGTCAGGATATGAGTTGACCTCCAGCAGTGACACGCTCATGTCCGCAGCGACTACAAAGTCGACTCCAAAGATCTCAAAGGCGTTTGGGAGGGTCTATTTCCGTTAGTCTGGTAGGATGAAGGGAGGGTTGGGGGGGAGCGGTACCTGGAAATGGACTCTCTGTCCTCTCGCCGCGCCCTCAAATGTCTCCGCCACCGTTTTACAGATCTTCTCCCATATGTCGGTGGCGTCTTTCTCGGCAAGCTCCTTCAGCTCCCAGAAAGTCCTTACACTGCCCTCCCTCTCGCCGCTCTGCAAGCACGTATTCGTCAGATGCGCCGCCAGATCCTCGGCGCTCTCCCACGGCGGCGAATACTCCTTCGCGGCGAACAGCGCCAACATTGGTTTGTAGACAAACACGCGCAGGCCGCCGACGGCGAGGACGTACGTCCTGATGTGGAACTTGCGATTATCGATGAGCAGCGGCGGGTGCACATATTTCTGCGCAACAAAGTGTCGCAGCTGGCTGGTGACCACCGACGTGTCGCCCTCCCGCTCCTCCTGCTCCTCATCGTCTTCTTCGTCGTCGGAGTCTTCATCGAAGCTCTCGAATATCTCGGTCAGCTCCTCCGTCGTGCTGAAGAGCCGTATCCCCTGCCCCCGGTCGGACATCCCCGGCTTCAGGATCCACCATTCGCGCTCCGAGGCGGGTTTGTCGTCCGCTTCGTTGCGGGAGAGGGAGTCAGCTACTTCGTACGCTTCCATTAGTGCTTCGTCCAAGAACTCGGCGAAGTCCAGTTCGAAGTCGCAGGTGAGTGGGAAAGTGGAGCTCAGGATTGAGCTGGGGTTTTTGGCGACGTGATGCCGCACTGTGAGCGCGAGGTGGTGTTTGCGGATCAGGGCTTTGCTGGTTATCGTGAGGATGGCGGATGAAAGAATTCGGGGGAGGGGAGTGGGATTACCGGATGATATAGGAGCAGCACAACATGCTTTCTGGCTTCTCCATGAGCTGCTCGAAGGGTATCTTCTCGTATGCAGACCAATTCACTACCTTTGCGTCTTTGGGTAGTTCCGAGGCATCCGTTACGGTACTGATGGAGGGAATGTGTTTCCGTAGTGCGGCGAGGATCTTGGGCTCTACATAAGCGTCTTCGTAGTCAACGAGAGCACATACGTTTGGGCCGTGCTCCGTAAGACTGAGTTTCTCGGTGCTAGCTTCCAATGTAGTAGATTCATCTTTCCCGTTGCCACTACGAGAATGAAAATCATACAAGTCAATCACAGAGAGAAAAAGGAAAGAATACGAGAAAAGACGAGAAAGTGAGTCGCTTGAACAGAGATTAATGCTGACGATTCCCCTTCTAAGCCGCACTTACAGGTGTAACTCAGTGCCGATGAGATCCTCACCGCCGTGCATGAAGTTCGCCTTGAGAGGTGTAATGCTATTCTCGCACGCCCGTCAGATTCGGCACCGTCATGACAGGCAACAAAGGAGTATGATGAGCGATAGTACCTGATGTGTCCCTTGGCTACCGCCCATCCGTCGTTTCCAGGCTCCGAGGTCTCGACGGAGGCGTACACGTCATGGAACCGTGGTGCCCACTTGAACTTCTGGTGTCTAAGCCCGGTCTTCGGCTTCGTCTCTGCGGACAGTGCGTCGACCTCTTTGCCCTGCTCGCCCTTCTCTCGGATCATCGCCTCGCTCTCCTCGGGTGACAACTCATCTTCCGCGTCCACCGGCTCGAAAGAACTGCCAGACGCCCAGTAGTTCTGCAACATGTGCGTGTAGAGTATCTTTGTAGCAGGGCTTTCGATGCCCTCCAGCAGTGGGACGTTGACAGAGTAGAGGTCCACACCCTCCTTCCAGTTCTCGTGGAGGTATTTGACCACCTTGACCGCGGCGACCGACGCACCCTTGATGATCACCGGGTCGTGATTGCGATTGAAGAACGCGTACGACAGGGCGATGGCGCGCTTTCCGCAGACCGCAGCCTCCATCGCACCACCGACGGTTCCGGAAGACAGAGCAAAAAGCGCCGTCGAATTCCGTCCGTAGTTGGGCCTGCACCGCGTTCCCGTCAACATCCTCTCCTCGTTCCCCACATCCCCGGCACACTCGCACTCACCCGCTGACAACCAGATCGATCGGTCCCTTCTCCTTGAAGTAGTGGTGGATTCCGATCTGAGCACAGCTCGCCGGGGTGCCATCGACAAGGATCCACTCCTCGCCGTCGTCTCCCTCGGAGCGCGGACGATCATGCGTCGTTCCGTCGTCCGTGTGGAGCGTTCCTGGTCTGAAGTACGTCGGCGTCACGGTCTTACCAACGAGGTGAGCCTTGCCGATCCAGCTGCGCTGGGTGTGGGGAAGGACGACAGAGACGGTAGCGCCGATCACCTGGAGTTCGCTAATGAACGAGTGGACGTATGGGGAGGAGACTTGAGAGGGCGGGCCATCGTCGTTCACAATCTGGATTGGGTGAGTGGAAACAGGAGAATTGGGGGGATGGGGTGCGTACGAGGACGTGCATCTTAGAGGCGAATGGGGGGTGAGCAGTGTTGCAGGCTGGTGAAGTGACGGTGGGGAGCCCTCGGGTCGAGAGTTCGCAGTGGTGGGTGCCTGGAAGTTGAGAGCTACTTATCGAGATTACCCCACATTTCTCAGCCCTGGTCTTTGTGGCGCAGTGTGGCGCACTGTGAGTGGCGAGTGTTTCTTGTTAGTGATTCACTGTGAAGTAACCAACGAAAGGTCGATTCAAATCACAGGAATGTGAGTTCACAGAAGAAGAAGAAGAAGAAGAAGAAGAAGAAGAAGAAGAAGAAGAAGAAGGGATTCATTCAGCAATTGATGGGAGAGAAGAAATGAAGTGCAAAGAGGAGCTTCCGCCTAGATATTCTTCATCCGTCAGGTCCCCAAGAGATATCCACAGCGCTCAATGAGGGGTAGCTGTCATGGACTCTCGACTGGACGAGCATTCTCGCTTCGTGGTCTGTGAATCTATGCTACTCCATCTAGATACTACATACTTCTATCTAGGAATCTAGCGACGGACTGAAGCATGAACGATGCCAAGTATCGAGTGATATGTACATGATTCCATTGATGTGAGTAATATTATACCGATCTCCGGACTGCACCGTTGGGCCCAGTAGTAGCCATCTATCCAATCGACCTCTTCCCGGCCCTGATGACTTGTGTTTTCGTTGTGAAAACTCATTGTTGTTCAGCATCATCAGCCGGCGCCTGTGGATGCGCGGGAGGGAACCGATATAGTAACGCCACCTAGTACTCGCGCCTGAATAGATACTAAGAAGGCTAACGCGTTGCCACATGTTTGTGAAGATTGATTCACACACATGGTGTTGTCTACCACCACGTGCTATGAGAGGAGCGATGTATAGGCTAGATGGATGAGATAAGATAGAAGGAGTGGCTAGCCGGATCGGGTGGCCCTGAACGTCGGAGAGAGTGAGGGTCCTCAAAGTTGTATGTAGCAGTAGAGGTGAGCCATATTCAAACTTTAGTAGAACCTCAACTGCTCCTTCATTCTTCACCTTCGCCGTTCCCTTCCCGGGCTACGTCACAACCCTCCGGAAAAAAAACCCTATCATAAGTCTCCCTCTCCTCCTCGCACCTCAACTAACGGCCTCACACCTAGGTACCATCCCACCACTGGCGACGAAGCCGGCCAGACTGAGAATTTCACCATCAGCGGCGAAGGCTGCGCTGACGGTCTGGAGACTGGGACACGCCGGTGCCGGATCCTGCAGTGGGTCGCTGCCGGCCGTTCCAGTGGCTCGGAGTCAAACGACGCTAAATAGCCGAGGAGCTACTCTCACGGATAGCGCGGGGAGGGAGTAACTTGCGACAAACCTTCAACCTAGCGCCCGCGGAATATCGAACATCACTGGAGTCGCCGTGCCAAAGACTCGAAAGGTGGATCATGGTCACGTGATAATCTTCAGCCAACTGCTTGCATCGCACTTGTGCAATACCGCATGGTCTTTGGGATTCCCCAGCATCCTCAAGCACCCCCCAACCACGGAAGACTGGCGAAGGCCGGGCAGACCGCGGCGAGTGAGGCGTGGAGTCACTGCGGTAACGTCGTCGCGTCTGCATGCGTATTGCGGCACGACAATCTCGCCGATACGGCACCTAGGTAGTTGACGGTTCGGCTCACACTTGCTCCGTTAGCTGGCCGCATTGATGGTGAGACCGGCTCTGGCGTACCTACCAGTACTGCGGAGATCACGCCGCGCGCAGCGCGCTGTATGTACATACATACATACGGTGATATCTAGCGAAGGCGGATTCGAGACTTGCTGCCACTATTCATACAGCCACGAACGAGTCCTGAGGACTCAGCCGCTGCGTTGTCCCTTGCAGTTGCAGTTGCAGACTTGCAGTTGTTCAACTACCGTATCTAGCGCATTCCCCAGCGTCCAGCGAGCCGGGGACCGCAGTTACCGGTACATATTACCCGGGGAATAACTGCCAGGTATGTAGGTGGTCAACCGTCAACAACGTCCGATATCTAGATATCTAGAGAATTTATGCTTATTTATGAATAGTACTTGCCCAGGACCGGGTTGCTCGATCCACTTATCCATTTATCCACTCCCTGGGATGTATGGGATGTATGGATTTACTCCATACACTGGGGTACGGCGATACTGGACGGGCCTAGGCGGGTGACTGGGGTATAAATATTCCAGAGATGAATCATGACATGCTCGGTGTCGCTGTTGGTGTTAACTGTACGAGCTGAACATGTTTCCACGTCCCAGACAAAATCTGCTGCATTCCGCATTGTTGCACCAACACCGAAACCGACACCGACACCGATGTCTCGAACGCTGGCAGTTGGAAGAACAGAGCGTACGAGTTCGCGTGTACCCCCTCTGAGCGCGAGGGATCACTTCCGTAGGTACCCTCATACCCCCATACCCTCAGGTATGAAGTTTGAAGCGAGAGCTGCCAGCAGGAGAGCTGCCTAGTGCCCAGTGCCCAGCTCCCACTGACATTCCCACCCTCCCAATTCTACAGCTATATCTACCTGTATCCACCTTTATCTACTACCTCACACCCCTTCAGCATGTCTCCTGCACCCCAGCGACTCCATCCCGCCTCCGCACGCCTGATCAACGCCATATTCACAGTAACCGAGCCTCTTGACTCTACCCCCCGAGTCTTGACACCGGGGTGCGCTCTCACTCACTCACTCACCAAATCACTCGGCCAGAGTCCACCTAGACCTCGACCTCCACCACCACCTCCGTCATCAGGCTTTATATTACCATTATCTAGAACCTAGATAGGTCGTATACAATCAATGAGTAAACAAAACAAAACCCGTCATCAGGGCTCCACCCAGTGCCCACTGCCTGCTCTAACACGGTCCAGCCGGTCTCGGTCGTGCCGAGAATCGTTACCAAGGGAAAATACACCGTGTAACAGAATATGACCTGGCAAGGCGGGGATGTGGTGATCTAATGTCGTGATTGTTGGTATGGGTGTAATCCATGAAAACGAGAGAGGGAGGGTGGGCTAGGTGGGTGGGTGTTGGGGCGGCGGGGCTGACGGTGGTGAGGAGTGTGGTAAGGATTCAGGAGAGCGGGGCGGTGAGCTGGCTGCTGCTGCTGCTGGGACTCTGGGAGGGACGATGTGGGACAGTGGGACAGTGTTGCCAGCGGTTTACTCATAGAGTTGGGCACCGCAGTGGTTGGATGTCTCGGAAGAGCGGATGTGGTGGCGCATTGTTGCGGTGGTGTGTACTGAACCTGTGGCCAGCCGTGACCAGTGGCGTTGAAACTGCTCATGCCCGTGATAGTCTGGCTGGGCTGGTTTAATGACTGGCTGGATTTCACGAGGGATTTGGCCGACATAAACTTTGAAGTTTGTGGAGTGCGGTGAGGATTAAACCATAGTTGGGATAGAATAACCTTCTTTCAAGAAGGAATATCCAAACCATCGCGACTGGCGAGCCAGCACGGTCCATGGAGCTCCAGACCCTTCCCCCGCCCTCCATCTGTCAAGTTGCCAGGCATTGCCAACGCTGCAGGACCCCTCCCCCGCCCAATCCAATAGCAGGATCGCCGGTAGCAGGTACTTTCAAGTCAACATTCAGCACCGGCGACCCAGCTTCAGCTCTCGGTGTGCAGTCAAGGGTGAATCGTAGATCTCCCAGACTCCCACGGTACGTTCCACGTTCCGGAACTTAATCCCGGCTGGCATGAAAGCAGTAAGCGCAACCGAGCGGACATCAATTGCCAATTGCACTTTTTATGAGCAGCATTTATCCACCATGCTCCACCTTGCTTCACTTTGCTGCTGCTGCTGCTTTCACGACATTCCCGATCTTCCCCGCTTTTATTTTTCATATTTTCCCAAGCCTTCGACCACACAGATCGCGACAGATCGCGGCGGATCGCAAGTGCAAACAAGAGTGCGTGCATGGCTGGGTGGTGGGTGGGTGCGTGCGTGGGCGGGTTCGGAATCGTTCTTTCGTTCACCGGTCACTCTTTTGGGACGTTTGGGGTTTTTGGGTTTTGGCGATGCATGCATGCTTCTATAACCTACAGAACTGCAGTGGAGTGCAGTGGAGTGCAGTGGGCGAGCTTGCAGCTTCCAGGCTCGCAGAACGCCGTCGTGGTGGTGGTGGGTAGGGCAAGAAACGAACCAAAGAACGAATCATGGAAATCCGTGGGCACGCTTGGGTTGGTTTGATGCATGAGTGAGGGGAAGGGAGGGGGAGCTCACGAGCTCCGCCGTTCTGGTCGATTTTAATCAATAGCGTAATCAATAGCAATTAACTAACTGTGAATCTGTGATGAAAGTGCAGCACGTGGCCATATATCACTCCTCATCCTGATCCTCCAGCCCCTACGACTCCTACTCCTACGACTCCTTCGAGTGAAGATTCGACCACGTGAAGCTTCGACACAAACGAACCCAGTGAAACCATCAAACTATCAAACAAACGGAGGGACATCACATATCATTACATCACATCACATCAGATCACGCTGTAGGTGAGCTGGAGCTGGAGCTGGAGCTGTCTCGAGGAGTCCATGGTGAAATCGACCACGGCACCAGCATGCAAGCCACCTGCACTGCACAGCCGTGCCAGCTCGTCGAAGGATAGTAGCACGGATTAGATTCCTTCGTTCGGGCGTGCGGTCAGTCAGTTTTGTGCTTTTCTTCTCTTCCTGCGTATTTGTCTGTCTCTGGATGCATGTATGGGAGGTGCGTGCTGCGTATATGAGTATTTGAAGAAGACGCTGCGGGGAAGCGTGGCGTGGCGTTCGTTTAATCGATTTGTGCGTGCGTGCGTGTGTGGTTAGTGGTGGGTGGGACGGTGGAGATCAGGGTGGCTTCGAGTACCACTGCCCAGCGCTCGGTGGATCGGTAGGTGGGTAGGTCGGTAGGTAGGTCGGTACATATGTCGGTATGTAGCCGTGCGGCGGAAACACAGAAGCTCATCCAGAAGCTCCTCGAGCATACTTACGGTCGTCAGATCCAATTCCTGCCCTCCCCTCCCACCAGCTCGGTGGCCGGGCCCAGTATGTTTGCCGGTGGAAACTGTTCACCGCTTTCTGTCTGTAATCCGTTCCGTGTTTGATCCGCCGCCACTGCACCGTGAAACCTTTGGAGACCTCGGGGGTGTCTCCGTGTCTCCATCTCCGTGTCTCTCCTCTTGCTCATCCACCTCATCTACCACCTCCACCATCACCTCCCCATCCCCATTCTCCATGCACACCAAGCCGCACGTCTGTGCCCACTACTCGCTACTCTCCCGCGTACCGGTATGTACCGGTATGTATCAAAACTGCCGAACGATCGTTCAGGTTCAGGTTCAGCCAGGAATAGAGCCAACCGCCATTTGCTCCTCCGCGTGCCAGTAGGCAGTTGGCAATGGGCATTTCGTGGTGCGTATTGCGTGGTGTGTAGTGCATCGTTCGGCACTTTGTCCGCGTGGAGGAAAGTGAATGGCTCGCCACGACTCCCGAGCGCCAGAGCCGGCGCCACTGCGTCAATCGTGGCCCGTGGCCGGTGGGAAAACGAGCCAGACTGACCTGACTGACTGACTGACTGACTGAAGCGGACGGATGGGTGAACGGACGGACGGTGTCTCTGGGTAATGCTGGATGCTGCTGCTGGATTCTGGATGCTGTTGTGATGCTGTGATACCCACAATCACACACAGACACACAGAGAGAGAGACATAGAGATCCTTGTGCCGACATATCTAGCGAGCCAGTTTTCTTTTTCGAAATCGTTCTATATACATAGTGCTTTAACTACTTTGCTTTTGCATTGCTTTTACTTTACTGTTGCTTTGCTTTTGCTTTTGCTTTTGCTTTGCTTTTGCTGCCCATTGCATTGCTATAGCTTTGCTGCCCTTTGATTTTGCTGCCTTTTGCTTTTGCTGCCCTATGATCATACATACAGGCGAGTCCGGCTCTTTCACTCTTTTACTCGTTCATGATAGGTCCGTGGCCGAGTGCTTCGAGTGCTTTGAATGCAGATGGAGCGGTTAAGGAAGGTGGACGGAGCGTCCGCGGTATCCGCGTGTTTTCTTCTTGCTTCTTTTATTCGGCATGGACAGACAGTCCAAGTACCGTCCGTACCGTACATCAGTTACATACTCGAAACCGCCACCGGCTGTTGATGCTGCATCGTTCGGTATGAGGCGAGGCGAGGCGGGTGAGCGTTAATGACAGAGATGTGCGGCAGCCTCAGCCAGAAAAGTAAATAAGTAGCCTTGCTTGTGAAGGTCGGTAGGTAAATCGGTAAATGCGAACCGCGCAGGCCCGTGCGAAATATTCCTTTTGTAGTGTAATGTGTGCGGATGTCTGTACGGTAGGTAATGTCGGCTACTTAGAATCTGAGATCAAGCAAGAAAGGGCCAGCTGGTAGTTATGGTAGTTATTTATTATATACTCAGGTTGTGCCGCGTGTTACCACTTCCTTCCAGTTTTAGCCAGACCGAGAGACAGCGAGCCTTCACACATACAATACCGGCTGTGGGTGTATCAGACATATCGAGACGGATTTCAGCCATTGTCGAGGGATACTGCCAGTATATCAATATCAATATCAAATCAACCACGGCCAACATACCTGGATAGATAGCAATCGAACAATTCAAATCTGTCTATCGAATCCAATCAACCGCCGGCATACTAGATACTTGCTGAGCTTCGAGCATTCCTATTCACCCAGCTCGACTCCTTGTAGTTCCACGGGAGGCAGCAGAGATAGTAGGCAATCGAGGGGAGATCGGAGAGAGAAAACAGAACAGCCCTCGGCCGGCTTCCACTCCACCCCGACCCCCCGATGGCGGTCCCATATATCCAGCATTCCGCCGATCATGGATGGAACGACGTAGGACGACCATCGAGAGCAGAGCAGGACCAGCAACACCACAGACAACGATACCGACAACAGCAAGAGCAGCGGCTTCACCATCTTATGGCCACTGCGGACCAGTCCCCGTGGGCTTGTTGGCCCCAACAGCAGCAGAGTGTCACCGCCGCCGACTCGTTTGGTTGTCCCCCCTCAAAGTTCCCTTTGATTCCCTCACCCCCCCTTTCCGCCTGCTCCATACTCTCCTCCTCCACCTCGCCCACCTCGTCCTCCTCCTCGTCATACTCCTCCTCCTCCTATTTCCCCCAGTCATTGTCCCCACGGGTGATGTTCTCGAGCACGTTACTACGTTCGGAAGAAAAGTTGCAACGTGAGCAGCACCACCAACAGCACCAACAACAGCAACTCTCTCCCGCCGTCTCCCCTGGACGGTCCGTTCCCAGTAGCGGCGGTGATAATATCGATCGTGATCCACTCCACCGGTTTTCCGTGAAGAGGGAATACCACGAGAATGGGAGCGGGAGCGGGAACGAGAACACCAACACCAACACCAACACCAACGAGGCCCACACCCAGGTACAGGCACAAGCACAGGTACACGCCCTCCGTCAATTTCCGGGCCTGGGTGAAGAACTATCGTCGCCGTCAGCAGGGTCATCTGTTTCGTCGCAACACCACCACCACGACCACCACGACCACGACCTCAACCACTACCAGCGGTCCCTAGCAGCGGCAGCAGGGGACGTACACACAAAAAACCACTACTTCTTCACCCATCCGTTCGACGCACAGGCACAGAGAGCGGCGGTCAAGGCAGAGCAGCGCGAGCCGGAAGTCAAAGCAGCTATCCGCACACATTCGTGGTCAAGGTCGTCCCCGCTGTCACGCTCGTCGGAGTACTCCGACCCCGGCCTGGGCCACAGCCACAGGGTTTCGATTCCGGTTGCTGTTGGTGCTGGTGGTGGTGGGACCTTCGAGCGAAGAGGGTCGTCGTCGGAGCCCTGCTTTTCTTCACATCCCTCTTGGACTCCTTTTGGCGGCCACGGCGAGGCGGCGATACGCAACAGCGACCACCACAACCATAACCACCAATATTACCCTCACAACCACGGCGGTCACGTTCCAACTCCTTCCCCGTCGCCAACTTCAGGGATCCACTGCGGCAGTGGCGGCGGTAGTGACTGCCCCAGCGTAGCTTATTCACCCGCAGCTTCCGCTTCGGGCGAGCACCAGTATATCGTGTATTCTGGCTATTCTGGCCTGTCGATCGCCCCCTGGAAGCAGGACATCCGAGGGGGGAGAAGAGGTCGAGGAGGAGGAGGAGGAGGAGGCAACTCGTGCTCCACCAATTCCGCAGCCAGCAGTACGGGCACTGCCAGAGGAGGAGGAGGAGGAGGAACAGGAGCAGGCAGGGCCTCGAATTACCCCAACGTGGAGCAGCACCCGCATTCACAGCAGCTGTCGCAACGCCATCCGCACGACATCATACCCCACACCAACCATAACGCCCTCCACTACACCACCACCAGAGACACCGCCAGCAAAAGCAACAACAATTCCGCACCCGGCCAACCGTTATATTTTATGGGGCACATGTCACTCCTACTCGACTCCCGCTCTGCATCACGCACGCCGTCGTCGGCCGCCGGGTTCTCGTGCACCGACTCGCCGCCGCCGTCGTCCGATCGCGAGTCGCCGCCGACGCCGACGACATCCACATCACCACTCGCTTCAGCGCCCCGTCGGTCCCTCGCAAATCCCAAAGCGTCGCCAGCTACAACAACAACACCAACAACTGCACAAAAGCCCGCGCACGGCCGTCAACCCCACCACCACCAACTGTCGTTCCCGTCAGCCCCCCCACCCGCCGTGGTGGTGGTGGTTCCCCCCCTGCCCGCCGCCGCCGCCACCACCGCCGCCGGCTGCGGTGCCACGTCGAATGTCGACTGCTACACCTGCCGGCGGCGACGCGTCAAGTGCGACCGCCAGCTGCCGCTGTGCGCAAAGTGTGAGCGTACCAAGCTCGAATGTCTAGGCTACAAGAAGCCGCTGGTGTGGAACAAGGGCGTTGCGTCCCGTGGCAAGATGATGGGCAAGACGTTTCCTACTCCAGCGACTACGAGTAATACTACTGCGGCCGTCAAGAAGTCGCCGCCGACTGCGACGGCGACGGCGACGACGGCGGGAAAGACCGCCGCGCAGAGAAAGAAAATACATGAGGCAAAGGCTGCCACCATCGTGTCGCCGACGCTACCGAATACGCCGGTTTCTCCGGTGGCGCCGCTCACGCCGTTGTCCATTGCCGCCCCCCGGACTCCGGTCAAGCGGGAGGCGGATGACGACGACAATGAGGATCTGTGCGTCGTCAGCAGCAGCAATCACTGCGGCCCGGACACGACAGTGGCCCGGCCGATGATGCAGCTGTCGGCGGCGCCAGCAGAGATGGGCGTGCCAGGAGAGTTGACGCTCACATTGCAGATACCCCCGAGTCAGGGTTCGCCGTTCGGACATCTCAACCCGGAAGCGCGTTTCTACATGCAGTACTGTATGTGACTTCAATCTACGGCCTACTGTGCGTACCTGTCTCTAACGTTCGCAGTCGAGGACCGTGTCGCCCGCGACTTTGTGCTCTTTGATCGCGTGTCCGACAACCCCTATCGCCATCTGATGCCCGCGGCGGCGCACCATCCCGCGCTGCTCAACGGCATCCTCGCCGTCGCCGCGCGCCACCACTCAAATCTGACCAACACGTCCGTCGCCAAGCACCTCCCGTACAAGGGCCTATCGTTCGCGCACCTGTCACAGGACCTGCAGCGCCTCGGCACCAAGGGGATCCTAACGGAGCCTACGCTTGCCGTCGTGATGCTCTTCATCTTCTTCGAGACGCTCGACGGCGGGCTCAACACGTGGAAGATCCACCTTCGCGGCGCGCGCCGGCTGATCCAGGAATGCCTGGCGCTCGACTCCCTCCCGGAGAACACCTCCGCGATGCTCCGCATCTTCATGAACCACGTAACCCTCGTCGACATCATCGGCCGCACACTCGCCTTCTCCGCGACCTCGCAACCCAGCGTGTTCGACCAAGACATCCCGGAGTTCCTCGCAGTCCTCCGCGAAGGCGAAGCCCACAACTTCCTCGGGTGCCCGGCCGAGCTCCTCGAGACGATCCACGCAGTCACGCTGCTCAAGCCACGGGCGCGCACGCACCCCCCCTCAGACGCATGCGACTTCCTCTCCACCGCGCGCGCGCTCCTCGCCCGCATCGATAGCTTCTCCGCCGCAACCTACGTCGCCGCCCGCACCGACATCGACGCCGCTGACTCCCCGGCGCTATCGCACCTGGTGCACGCCTACCGCTGCGCCGCCCGCGTCTACGCGGTGGAAACGCTGTTCCCGCTCGTCACGACGCGCGACGCCATCGCCCCCTACCATGCAGAGCTGCGACGACATATCGCCGCGCTGCAGGACCGCAGTCTCTTCCTGAAGGGCGCGGTGTGGCCCGTTTTTGTGGCGGGGACGGGCGCGCATAGTACCGAGGAGCGCGCGTGGACGAGGACACAGCTCGGGAGGCTGTGGGAGGTATTGCCGCAGGGAAATATTAAGAATGCGGGGATCGTGTTGGAGGATATTTGGGAGCGCGGGGATGCGGGTGGAGAGAGGGGCTGGACGCTGCTGGAGAAGGGAGGCAGGGATTGGTTGTTTGTTTAGCCGCGTGGGAATAGCGGGTGGACGAGGGGGCTGGTGGGGTACGGAGTTCGGGATGTAATTGCTTGTGGATTGTGGTTTGATTTGAGTGTACGATTGGATTGGGTACATACATGGTGCGCCGACGACGACGACGTGGATGCTCGAGGATAGTCTTGTTTCTTCTGCCTACATACTTACTTTTTACCTGTTTATGTTTATTTCTTGTGACGATAGTTATGGATGGATGGATTGATGGATGGATGGGGACTGGAGAACAAAAAAGGCGAGGATATGCGTGCGAGACGGGGGGATATCTGGATTTTATGTTCAATGTTCGGGCTGGTGTGTTTGTGTGTTTTTGGGACAGTGGTAGGACTGACTTCTCGGCTTTGTATAGGCCCTATGGGTTGTATTTATTATTGGTATTGATATTGAATGTTGATATTGATATTGAATATTGATGGTCTTTGTTGGTATTATGCGTCCCATTGCCTGTCCCGGTGTCACTGCTACTTTCCACCGTCCTTTTGAATACTGCCCTCATTTTCTTCGTGGCTGCTTAGCATTGTCCATGGCTTCTCCACAGAGTCAGCCTTCCAGCCTTCGCGCCGCCAGCCTAGTCTGGCGATAGCTATCGCC